>NC_088358.1:262500-372500 GCF_036884655.1 Musa acuminata AAA Group | reverse complement strand
CCTCCATTTTATTTCCCGTTTATTATTGGGCCTGCGTGCCTATGATTAGTCATACGAGGATATGTGGCGAGAGTGTGAAAGCGATAGCGGGACTCACGAGGCTGAGACGGACGATCGTGATGCATGGAGATGCATTGAGATGCCGACGGAACCGATGGGGAGGAGATCGATGATCACAAGGCATGGAGATGCACTACTACACACATAGATCTTGATGTGAGTGATTAGGCCCCTTGGCTCGGGCCATATTACATTAGACTGTGGTCCATGATCATCTGGTGTGATTGCTGATATGATATGTGATTGCTTATACACCTACTAGATATGCATATATATTTGCATGCGATGTGCATATATATTTACATGTGATGTAGATATATTTTAAATATATATATGCGTGACATGTGTATATCTTAAAAATTGAAGTTAGCACACAATTAGGGTTAGGTTTTGGAGGTAATCCCATTAACCCTGTTAAGGGCCAATTGGGCCCATAATTAGATTGGTTTGAGCCGGATTCAAGGCCCAAACAGGTTGTTGAACATTGTCAGGCGATGGTACCGCCAGAGCCCAGTCTCCGAGGCTTTGTCAGGTGGTAGTACCGCTAGACTAAGTGATGGTACCACCCAGTGTCAATGCTGTAGGTAGTGGTACCGCCAATATCTCAAAAACTCGGGATGAGACATTTTTTTGCTCCAATTTTAAAGCCATTGGGGCCTATAAATACCACACCCTTTTCTGCATGAAAGGGTAACAAAGTGCAATCAAAGTGTAAAAAAATCTTGAAGTGTTGGGGTGTAAAAGTCTTGTAGAAGTGCTAAGAGTCATCCTCTTCCCTCTTTTAGCTTTGTAATAATCCAAGAAGAGGTGTGAGGCTTGTAAGGGTTATCTCCTAAACCTGTGAAAAGGAGAAAGCACTATAAGGAGGTGGTTGGTCTTAACCTTTTGAAGGAAGACCATTAGTGGATGCCGGTGACCTCAACGGAGGAGGAATCGAAAATGGATGTAGGTCACAACGATCGAACCAATATAAATTCCGGTGTGTTCTTTCCTTATTGCTTATTCTCTTTACTGCATTCAACTTTACTTTATTGCAAACTGTCCAATCCCCTCCTCTATACTCACTTGTAAACTTATTCAAGTAAAACAAATGGTTTTCGTCGAACTTAGAGTTTCATCGGACGAAGTTTTTCGAAATCGATTAAATTTATTATTTTTATCCATTGCACTAATTCACCCCCCCTCTTAGTGTCGTTCTTGATCCTAACAATTGTTATCAAAGCGAGGTCACTCTCATTTGGTTTGAAATCCAAGAGAGATGGCATTTATTGGCAACCAAGAGGGTCACTCAATCACATGTCCACCCATGTTCAATGGGACGAATTACACTATTGGAAAACTATAATGAGGATTTTTCTAATTTCTATAGATTTTGAGTTATGGAGTATTATGGAAAATAGCTTTCAAAATTCTTCTCTTCCAATGAACAATTGGAATGATTGGATAAGAATACTTTCTCTTTAAATGCCAAGGCTATGAATGCCTTGTTTTGCGCTTTAGATAAAAATGAGTTCAATCGAGTGTCTATTTGTGAAACGACTTTCGATATTTAGCACACACTAGAAATCACTCAAAAGGCACTAGTAGAGTAAAGGAGTCCAAAATAAATCTTTTAGTCCATACTTATGAATTGTTTTAGATGAAATCAAGTAAGACCATTGGAGACATGTACACCCGATTTACGGATATTGTCAACGGTCTAAAAGCGTTTGGTAAAAGTTTTTCTAACTTTGAACTTGTTAATAAAATATTGAGATCCCTTCCAAAGAGTTGGGACCCTAAAGTAACGACCATTTAAGAGGCCAAGGATTTGAATAACTTCCCTCTCGAAGAACTTATCGGATCATTAATGACCTATGAGATGACTTGCAATGCTCATGAAGAGCTTGAGAACAACCTTCTAAAGAATAGAAAGGATATGACACTGAGAACTCATGAATACCACTTGAAACGAAGTTCAAGTGATGAGGACTATGATGATGACTTAGGGCTCTTGACAAGAAAGTTTAAAAAATTCATAAAAAAAATAAATCAAAAAATGACCCTAAAAATAAAATTGAACTCAAGAAAGAACAAGTTATATGCTACGAATGCAAAAAGCTAGGACATTTCAAAGGTGAATGTTGTTAGGATCGAGAGCACTAAGAGGGGGGGGGTGAATTAGTGCAGCGGAAATCTTTTTGCGATTAAAAACAAAAGCTGCGTTCGTTCGATAAAAATCAGTTTTGAAGCAAAAGCCGACTCTAAGATAACTTATGATTAAGTGCAGTTTATGTCTAAACGTAGTTTACGTCTAAACACAATTTACGTTTAAATGCAGTTTACGTCTAAACGCAGTTTTACGTCTAAACGCAGATTTACGTCTAAACGCAGATTTACGTCTAAACGCAGATTTACGTCCAAACTCAGTTTACGTCTAAAACGCAGTTTTACGTCTAAACACAGATTTACGTCTAAACGCAGATTTACGTCTAAACGCAGATTTACGTCTAAACTCAGTTTACGTCTAAAACGTCTAAACACAATTTTACGTCTAGACGCAGTTTCAAAGGGATCTGAACTTAGAAACTCGTTCGTAAAAGCGCAGAAGACAGTTTTGCAGAATCAAGGCGTAAACGTAAACTGCAATGTAAATATCGCACGAAAACATTGGTTTACGTCTGAAAACAGATTTGGAAAGATCAGCACTTAGAAACTTGTTCGTGAAGACGCAGAAGACAGTTTTGCAGAATCAAAACGTAAACGTAAACTGTAATGTACAAAAACACCGATTTACGTTTGAATGCAGATTCTGAAAGAACAGCACTTAGAACTTGTTCGTAAAAGCGCAGAAAGCAGTAGTTATGAAGGAGGTTTGCAGTAATGATAAAGTGCTCAAAATAAACGCAAACTAGAGATTTAGAGTGGTTCGGTCAGTCTTGACCTACTCCACTTTTGGCTTCCTCTACCGACGAGGTCACCGACGTCAACTAGAGGCCTTCCTTCAATAGGCGAAGGCCAATTGCCCTTTTACAGTTTCTCTCCTTTTGACAGGCTCAGGAGACGTCATCTCTTCAGTGCTGAATGGGTGGGGTATTTATAGGCCCCAACCCAATTCAAATTTCGAGCTCAAAACGATCAAATCCCGGAATTCCGGGATCAGGCGGTTGCACCTCTTGACTGGAGAGGTTGCACCGCCTGGCAGAGCTCGAAGACCGAGCTCAGGCGGTGCCACCTCTCTGTCAGGGAGGTTGCACCGCCCAGTCTTGCTCGAAGACTGAGCTCAGGCGGTGCCACCTCTCTGTCAAGGAGTTTGCACCGCCCAGTCTTGCTCGAAGACTGAGCTCAGGCGGTGCCACCTCTCTGTCAAGGAGGTTGCACCGCCCAGTCTTGCTCGAAGACTGAGCTCAAGCGGTGCCACCTCCCGGCTGGGGAGGTTGCACTGCCCAGTCTCGCTGGGAGGCTTAGCCCAGGCAGTGCCACCTCCTGGCCTAGGCGGTTGCACCTCCTGGTGCAATCAAGGTCCGAATGGTTAGTTCCATTCGGCCCAATTTCAGTCTTTCAGGGGCCCAATTGCCCCAAGATTAAGCCAAAGGGATCACCTCCCATTTTCCAACTTAATCAACATGCTAACTACGATTAAATCTAAGACAATTTCTGCAGCTTTGCTTCGGTGCGTCAATCGCTTCTTCCGACGAGTTTCCGGCGAACTTCCGTCGATCATCCGATGAACCCTCGGTGATGCTCCTGCGGACTTCCGGCAAACTCCTGGACTTTGCGACGATCCACTTGGCAAGTTCCGACGAGCTTCGCTTGGCAAGCTTCTGGACTTCTCGGATCTGTTCTCGCAGAACCTCCGACGATTGTCCGAACTTCCGTCGAACTCTCGAACTTCCAATGTGATCATGAACTTGACTCCGGCGCAACTCCTGCTGCTTGTCTAACTTTCATCATAGATAATCCTGCACACTTATCTCAACACATAGATTAGACAACAAATGACAATTGACTTCATCATCAAAATCCGAGATTCAACAATCTCCCCCTTTTTGATGATGACAATCAATTGATAATTGAGTTATCCTTAACTCCCCCTGTCTATATGCCATAGTTGAGATAAGTCAATCTTGAATTCAAGACCTAAGAATTCAAGTGACGTATTGATAAGTTAGATCAGTTAAACTTATCAATACTCCCATCATGATACTCATCATGATGTATCTCTTCAAAGATGATGTCAAGGCTTGACATACATCAACAAGTTTGTATGATTGTGTTTATAACTATTCATCATGTAGTTTAAACATTATCATATAAAGCTGTGAAACACTATTACATGATGCACACATTTGAAGTATTCTAGCAAGTTTTGTATTTTCTTCACATGATCAATTTAGGGCATAATGCAAACTTCAGCACATGTTCATATGTTCATATATTTCTTGATGATGCAAGGATGGCATAATCATAGCAGTGTTTATCAATTCATATATTTCTCCCCCTTTGTCATCAACAAAAAGCATAGTAATTATGATACAAGGAAAATAAATATTAGCAAGCTTATAGAGGAATTTTACGTAGATTGCTTTAAAAACTTCTTCCCCCTTTATAAAGATTGCTTTAAAAGCTTATAGAGGAATTTTGGAGTACATACATATCACTTCATCAAATTTATTCATGAAAGTGTATGAGAAAATCTGTTTTATAGCATTCGAATAAATAAGATGCATTCGGACAAGATTTTGTTGCAGATTTTCACATAGAAACATGGCAATCAAGTGATGCAATATAGTCCGAAAAATAATTTTAGCAAGTTTATCTATTCGGACATATCAACATTCCTAATTCTCTTCTTATGAAATCAAATTGTTCTTCACTTAGAGGTTTTGTGAAAATGTCAGCTAGTTGATGTTTAGTGTCAATGAATTCTATGGTTACGTCATGATTAGTGACATGATCTCGTATAAAGTGATGTCTAATATCAATATGTTTTGTTCTTGAATGTTGTATAGGATTCTTGGTTAAACAAATTGCACTCGTGTTATCACATTTAATGGGAATATCTTTAAGATTAACTTTGTAATCTTCTAAAGTGTTTTTCATCCATACAACTTGTGCACAGCATGCACTTGCTGCAATATATTCAGCTTCGGTTGTTGATAGTGCAACCGAGTTTTGTTTCTTTGATGACCAGGAAACAAGGGCATGTCCTAAGAATTGACATGATCCTGATGTGCTTTTTCTATCTAATCTACAACCAGCAAAGTCTGCATCAGCATAAGCAATTAACTCAAAATTCTCTGATTTTGGGTACCATAATCCTAGATTTGTGGTACCATTAAGATATCTAAATATTCTTTTAACTGCTTTGAGATGAGATATCTTAGGGTTTGATTGAAATCTAGCACAAAGTCCTACACTGAACATGATGTCTGGTCTAGTTGCAGTGAGGTAAAGTAAACTTCCTATCATACCCCTATAAGTTTTTTGATCAAAGCTTTCTCCACTTTCATCAATTTCTAACTTAGTGGAGGTGCTCATAGGAGTGTTACTAGCCTTTGAGTTATTCATATTGAACCTTTTTAATATGCTCATGGCATATTTAGTTTGACTAATAAAGATGCCATTGCTTAGTTGTTTGATTTGTAAACCTAAGAAGAATGTTAATTCTCCCATTAAGCTCATTTCAAATTCAAGACTCATAGTTTTAGCAAAAGATTCACAAAGAGATTCATTTGTAGAGCCAAAGATAATATCATCAACATAAATCTGAACAATAAGAAAATTATTTTCAAAATTCTTGATAAATAATGTAGTATCAACCTTGCCTTTTGTGAAGTTATTTTTGATAAGAAAAGAACTAAGTCTCTCATACCAAGCCCTTGGGGCTTGTTTTAAACCATAGAGAGCTTTAGTTAATCTGAACACATGATTAGGGAGGCTATTATTTTCAAATCTAGGAGGTTGTTCAACATAAACTTCTTGGGAAATAAAGCCATTTAAAAAAGCACTTTTAACATCCATTTGAAATAACTTAAAATTATTACTACTAGCGTAGGCAAGGAGCATCCTTATGGCTTCCAATCGAGCCACAGGTGCGAAGGTTTCTTCGTAATCGATACCTTCTTCTTGGTTGAAACCTTTGGCCACTAATCTAGCCTTGTTTCTAACCACGATACCATTTTCATCTTGCTTGTTTCTAAAAACCCATTTAGTACCAATTACTAAATGGTCATTTGGCCTAGGAACAAGTGTCCACACCTCATTTCTCTCAAACTGATTCAATTCATCTTGCATTGCGATAATCCATGAATCATCTTTCATGGCTTCATCAACGCATTTGGGTTCAATTTGGGAGAGAAAGGCGGCGTTGGCACAAAAATTTTTAAAAGAAGATCGTGTTTGAACCCCCTTTGATGTGTCTCCTAA
Organism: Musa acuminata AAA Group; assembly: GCF_036884655.1. Taxonomy (NCBI): domain Eukaryota; kingdom Viridiplantae; phylum Streptophyta; class Magnoliopsida; order Zingiberales; family Musaceae; genus Musa; species Musa acuminata. The sequence goes on along the minus strand of NC_088358.1, from coordinate 366,032 downwards.
TATTAGCTCCTTAGGATGAGCATCTACATACTTCCAATCCTTGGGTACGGATGTTTCGGAAGTGGATGCATTCAAGTTGCTAGTTGGAGAAGGGGTTTCATTTAAGTTTAAGGAATCAAAATTAACATCATCATCAAGATCATTTTTCTTAATTTCGGAAATCTCATTAAAAACAACATGAATGGATTCTTCAATAATTAAAGTTCTTTTATTGAAGATACGAAAAGCTTTAGAAACCGAAGAATAACCAAGAAAGATTCCTTCATCGGATTTAGCATCAAATTTTCCTAAGTTATCCTTTTCATTTAAGATAAAACACTTACACCCAAAGACTTTAAAATATGAAACATTGGGTTTTTTGTTATTCCATAACTCATAAGGAGTTTTGGTGAGTAAGGGTCTTACTAGTACTCTATTCAAAATATAGCATGCAGTGTTTACGGCTTCGGCCCAAAAGTATTTGGGTAGGCTATGTTCATTCAACATGGTTCTTGCCATTTCTTGTAGATTTCGATTTTTTCTTTCTACTACCCCATTTTGTTGAGGATTTCTTGGAGTAGAGAAATTATGGTTATATCCATTGAGTTCACAGAATTCTTGGAAATCGTGGTTTTGAAATTCTCCACCATGATCGCTTCTTATTGACGAAATCATAGAACCCTTCTCATTTTGAACAAGTTTGCAGAACTTGCTAAAATATCTAAAGCATTCATTTTTTTGTTTTAAGAAGTAGGTCCATGTATATCTGCTATAGTCATCAACAATGACAAAGGCATATTTGCTACCTCCTAGACTTGATGAAGAGATTGGTCCAAACAAGTCCATATGAATCAATTGTAAGGGCCTAGAGGTGCTTATTTGATTTTTAGTCTTGAAACTACCCTTAATCTGTTTACCTAATTGGCAAGCATCACATACATTATCTTTGATGAACTTGATATGAGGAATTCCTCTTACAAGTTCTTTAGATGATATTTGAGTGATTAGTTTCATGCTAGCATGACCTAATCTTCTATGTCATAGCCAAGCATCTTCATTTAAAACTGAAAAACACATTTCATTACACAAGTCATTGATGTCAATAGTGTATACGTTATTTTGTTTTAATGCAATCATAGACATGTTTTTATGGGGTTTTTCAATGATACAAGCATTGGATTCGAATTTGACAATGTATCCTTTATCACATGATTGACTAATGCTCAAGAGGTTATGTTTTAAACCATCAACTAACAAGACATCTTCAATAAAAAAGTTGGATTTGTTACCTATGGTTCCTTTGCCAATGATTTTACCCTTGTTGTTGTCTCCGAAGGTAACATAGCCTTCATCTATGCTAGAGAGCTTAGAGAATTGAGATGGATCTCCGGTCATATGCCTTGAGCATCCACTATCAAGATACCATCTCTTGCTCCTAGCTTGGGATGGTGTGGGTTTCTACAAGAAAGGATAATTTTTAGGTACCCATTTGCTTTTGGGTGCCTCACAAATAGATCTATATTTTCTATCATGTTGCATAGAATTTGTCATGGTTCCTTTAGGAACCCAAATCAATTTGTTTGGACTTATTTTCTTGAATGGACAACAATGTGTCTTGTGTCCAAATTTACAACAAAAGTTGCATTTGTTTTGATGTTGAACATGTAAGATGGAGCCTTTTATGAAGGTGGTTGGATTTTGGTGAGAACTTCTCACGAATCCAATTTCACTTCTTTTGGGAACGTGACCCTTATTTGTAAGGATCATGTTTAATGACTTGCTACCAACCTCGAATTTCTTCAAGGTATCCTTGAGTAGCAGGTTTTCTTTTTGGAAAGTTTCTAAATCATGACATTTGGTACATGAATTTAAACTATCATGACTTTCAACTTTTAACTTGTCAAACTCACAAGTAAGACTATAATGCACCTTTTTCAGCAATTTATATTTTCTATTGATACTCTTGCATTCGTCAAATAAGTCATTGAAAGCATTTAATAATTCATCAAAAGATAAATCAGCATTTAATGAATTCGTTACCTCCTCTCCAATAGCCATTAAGGCGTAATGAGCAACTTGCTCGGTGTTGGACTCCTCTTCCTCAGATGCGCTCGAATCATCCCATGTTGCTTTGAGTGCTTTCTTCTTTGTTGTTCTCTTTTTGGCTTGGGGACAATCACTCTTGTAGTGTCCCAGCTTTTTGCACTCATAGCAAATAACTTGATCCTTCTTGGGTTCAAGTTTATTTTTAGTATCATTCTTAAACTTGTTTCTTTTAATGAATTTTTTAAATTTTCTAGTTAGAAGTGCCAAGTCGTCGTCACAGTCCTCATCACTTGAGTTTTCTCTCAAGTGATCTTCAGAAGTTTTGAGTGCCATATCCTTCATGTTCTTTGGAAGGATGTCTTCTTGCTCTTTATGAGCTTTACAAATCATTTCGTAGGTCATTAATGACCCGATTAATTCTTTAAGAGGGAAATTTCGCAGATCTTTTGCCTCTTGAATAGCCGTGACTTTAGGATCCCAACTCTTAGGAAGGGATCTTAGTATCTTATTAACAAGCTCAAAATCCGAAAAGCTCTTTCCGAGTCCTTTTAGACTGTTAACGACATCCGTGAAACGGGTAAACATGTCGCCAATGGTTTCACTCGGTTTCATCCGAAAAAGTTCGAAAGAATGTAACAGCAAATTGATTTTTGACTCCTTTACTCTACTTGTGCCCTCATGGGTCACTTCGAGTGTGTGCCAAATATCAAATGCAGTTTCACAAGTTGAAACACGGTTGAACTCGTTTTTGTCAAGTGCACAAAATAAGGCATTCATAGCCTTTGCATTAAGAGCGAAAGCCTTCTTCTCCAATTCATTCCAATCGATTATTGGAAGAGAAGACTTTGAAAAACCGTTTTCGACAAGGTTCCACAGTTCAAAATCCATAGAAATAAGAAAGATCCTCATTCGGGTCTTCCAGTAGGTGTAGTCCGTCCCACTGAACATGGGTGGACGAGTAATAGAATGCCCCTCTTGGTTTTCGGCATATGCCATTTCTCTTTGGGTTTTAATCCGTTAGAGAGTTAACCTTGCTCTGATACCAATTGTTAGGATTGAGAGCACTAAGAGGGGGGGGTGAATTAGTGCAGCGGAAATCTTTTTGCGATTAAAAACAAAAGCTGCGTTCGTTCGATAAAAATAAGTTTTGAAGCGAAAGCCGACTCTAAGATAACTTATGATTAAGTGCAGTTTACGTCTAAACGTAGTTTACATCTAAACACAATTTACGTTTAAATGCAGTTTGCGTCTAAACGCAGTTTTACGTCTAAACGCAGATTTACTTCTAAACACAGATTTACGTCTAAACGCAGATTTACGTCCAAACTCAGTTTACGTCTAAAACGCAGTTTTACGTCTAAACGCAGATTTACGTCTAAACGCAGATTTACGTCTAAACTCAGATTTACGTCTAAACTCAGTTTACATCTAAAACGTCTAAACACAGTTTGGACAGTTTTACGTCTAAACGTAATTTTACGTCTAGACGCAGTTTCAGAGGGATCTGAACTTAGAAACTCGTTCGTAAAAGCGCAGAAGACAGTTTTGCAGAATCAAGGCGTAAACGTAAACTGCAATGTAAATATCGCACGAAAACACTGGTTTACGTCTGAAAACAAATTTGGAAAGATCAGCACTTAGAAACTTGTTCGTGAAGACGCAGAAGACAGTTTTGCAGAATCAAAACGTAAACGTAAACTGTAATGTACGAAAACACCGATTTACGTCTGAATGCAGATTCTGAAAGAACAGCACTTAGAACTTGTTCGTAAAAGCGCAGAAAGCAGTAGTTATGAAGGAGGTTTGCAGTAGTGATAAAGTGCTCAAAATAAATGCAAACCAGAGATTTAGAGTGGTTCGGTCAGTCTTGACCTACTCCACTTTTGGCTTCCTCTACCGACGAGGTCACCGACGTCAACTAGAGGCCTTCCTTCAATAGGCGAAGGCCAACTGCTCTTTTACAGTTTCTCTCCTTTTGACAGGCTCAGGAGACAACCTTTACAGACCTTTCTCTCCTCACTTTACAACTCAAGAACTTGAAGAACAGAAGGAGGAGACTTAAAGGCTTTACAACACTTTTGAGCTCTTAGAATCACAGAAAAGATCAAGATTTCGGTGTAGGTCTGTATCTCTTCAGTGCTGAATGGGTGGGGTATTTATAGGCCCCAACCCAATTCAAATTTCAAGCTCAAAACTATCAAATCCCGGAATTCCGGGATCAAGCGGTTGCACCTCTTGACTGGAGAGGTTGCACCGCCTGGCAGAGCTCGAAGACCGAGCTCAGGCGGTGCCACCTCTCTGTCAGGGAGGTTGCACCGCCCAGTCTTGCTCAAAGACTGAGCTCAGGCGGTGCCACCTCTCTGTCAGGGAGGTTGCACCGCCCAATCTTGCTCGAAGACTGAGCTTAGGCGGTGCCACCTCTCGGCTGGGGAGGTTGCACCGCCCAGTCTCGCTGGGAGGCTTAGCCCAGGCGGTGCCACCTCCTGGCCTAGGCGGTTGCACCTCCTGGTGCAATCAGGGTCCGAATGGTTAGTTCCATTCGGCCCAATTTCAGTCTTTCAGGGGCCCAATTGCCCCAAGATTAAGCCAAAGGGATCACCTCCCATTTTCCAACTTAATCAACGTGCTAACTACGATTAAATCTAAGACAATTTTTGCAGCTTTGCTTCGGTGCGTCAATCGCTTCTTCCGGCGAGTTTCCGGCGAACTTCCGTCGATTATCCGATGAACCCTCGGTGATGCTCCTGCGGACTTCCGGCAAACTCCTGGACTTTGCGACGATCCACTTGGCAAGTTCCGACGAGCTTCGCTTGGTAAGCTTCTGGACTTCTCGGATCTGTTCTCGCAGAACCTCCGACGATCGTCCGAACTTCCGTCGAACTCTCGAACTTCCAATGTGATCATGAACTTGACTCCGGCGCAACTCCTGCTGCTTGTCTAACTTTCATCGTAGATAATCCTGCACACTTATCTCAACACATAGATTAGACAACAAATGACAATTGACTTCATCATCAAAATCCGAGATTCAACAAATGTCCCCAAGTGAAGAAGAAACAACCAAAGAAGAAGAAGGTACTCAAAGCAACGTGGGATGATTCGAACGATTTCGAAAACGAAGAACAAAGCAACAAGGAAATTTCCAACTACGCACTAATGGCTATCAAAGATGAGATAAGTAGTTCATTAGATGAAAATTTATCTTTCAATGAGCTTTTAAGTACTTTCATGATTTGTTCGATGAATGTAGAATAATAAGCAAAAAGTATAATTATTTGAATAAGTAGCATGCCCTTTTAACTTAAGCATGATAATCCTTCTTTGCCTCCATGCACTACATGTGAACACTTAGAGGCACTTGAGAAGGAAAACTTGCTACTCAAATAAACTCTAGAAAAGTTTAAGATTAATAGCAAGTCATTAAACATGATCCTTGCCAATAAGGGTCACGTTCATAGAAGAGGCGAAATCGAATTTGTGAGTAACTCTCATCAAAATCAAACCACTATTGTTAAAGGCCATACCTTGCATGTATCACCCTCCACAAAATGCAACTTTTGTTGCAAACTCGGACATGTTGCTTATAAATGTCCGTTTAAGAGATATAGTCCACACAAATTGATTTGGGTTCCTAAAGGAACCATAAAGAACTTTATGCAAAATGATAAGTTGAGTAGACCAATTTTTGAGGTACCCAAGGTCAAATAGTTACGTAAAAATCACCTTTTTTTGTAGAAATGTTTACCATCATAAGTTAGGAGCAAGAGATGATACCTTGATAGTGGATGCTTAAGGCACATGATCGAAAATCCATCTAAATTCTCTAAGATTACTAGCCTAGACGAAAGGTATGTCACATTCGAAGGTAACAACAAGGGTAAAATCATTGGCAAAGGAACCATAGGTAACAAATCTAACTTTTTTATTAAAGATGTGTTGTTGGTTGATAGCTTAAAGCATAATCTTTTGAACATTAGTCAATTATGTGATAAATGATATATCATTAGATTTGAATCCAATGCTTGCATTATTGAACAATCGCACAAAAACACATCTATGATTTTCCTAAAATAATATAATGTATACACTATTGACATTGATGATCTTTGTAATAAAATATGTTTTTCAATTTTGAATGATGATGCTTGGCTTTAGCATAGGAGATTAGGTCATGCTAGCATAAAACTAATCTCTCAAATCTCATCTAAAGAACTTGTAAGAGGTATTCCTAACATTAAGTTGGTTAAGGATAATGTGTGTAATGCATCTCAACTAAGAAAACAAATAAAAGGTAGTTTCAAATCAAAGAATCAAATAAGCATCTCTAGACCATTGTAATTGATCCATATGGATTTGTTTGGACCAATTGATAGAACAAGCCTAGGAGGTAGCAAATACACCTTCGTAATTGTAGACGATTATAGTAGATACACTTGGACATATTTCTTGGCACATAAAAGTGATTGCTTTAAGTATTTTTCTAGGTTTTGTAAACTTGATCAAAATGATATGATTTCATCAATTCGGAGTGATCACAGTGATGAATTTCAAAACCATGATTTTCAAAACTTTTATAAATATAATGGATACAACCATAATTTCTCTATCCCGAGAAATCCTTAACAAAATGGAATAGTAGAAAGAAAAAATAGGAGTTTACAAGAAATGACAAGAACCATGTTGAACGAACATAGCATTCCCAAATATTTTTAGGCCGAAGCCATTAACACGGTATGCTATGTCATGAATAGGGTTCTAGTAAGACTATTACTTTCCAAAACTCCTTATGAATTATGGAATAACAAGAAATCCAACGTTTTATATTTTAAAGTTTTTGATTATAAATGTTTTATCTTAAATGAAAAAGATGCCTTAGGAAAGTTTGATACAAAATCCGATGATGACATTTTTCTTGGTTATTCTTTTGTTTCTAAAGTCTTTCATATTTTTAATAAAAGAACTTTGGTTATAGAAGAATTTATTCATGTTATCTTTAATGAAGTTTTCGAATTTAAGAAAAATAGTTTTGATGTCTTGAATTTGAATGAAACCTCTCCTCCAATTAGTAACTTGGATATATCTTCTTCCGAAACATCTTTACTTAAGAAATAAAAGTATGCAGATGCTCATGCTAAGGAGCTAATTATATGAGACACATCAAAAGATTTTCAAACTCATTCTTCTTTTAAAAATTTTTGTGCCAATGCCACTTTTCTTTCTCAAGTTGAACCAAAATGCATTGATGAAGCCTTGAAAGATGATTCATGGGTTATCACAATGCAAGAAAAGTTGAATCAATTTAAGAGAAATGAGGTGTGGAAGCTTGTTCGAAGACCTAGTAACCATTTAGTTATTGGTACTAAATGGGTCTTTAGAAACAAGCAAGACGAATTTGGTATCGTGGTTAGAAATAAGGTTATATTAGTGGCCAAGGGTTTCAACTAAAAAGAAGGGATCGATTATGAAGAAACCTTCACTCCTGTGGCAAGATTAGAAGCCATAAGGATGCTCCTTACCTATACTAGTAGTAATAATTTTAAGTTATTTCAAATGGATGTTAAAAGTGCTTTCTTAAATGGCTTTATTTCTAAAAAAAATGTATGTTGAACAACCACCGGAATTTGAGAACTCTTTTTTTTCTAATCATGTGTTTAAGTTAACTAAAGCTCTATATGGATTAAAACAAGCCCTGAGGGCTTGGTATGAGAGACTTAGCTCCTTTCTTATCCCAAATAATTTCTCTAAAGGCAAGATCGATACGATATTGTTTACTAAAAATTTTAAAAATGATTTTCTTGTTATTCAAACTTATATTGATGATATTATTTTTGGTTTTACAAATGAATCCTTATACGAATCATTTGCCAAGAGAATGAGCCAAGAGTTTGAAATAAGTTTAATGGGTGAACTAACTTTCTTTTTAGGCTTACAAATCAAACAACTTTGTGATGGTATTTTTCTTAGTCAAACAAAGTATGCATTAAAATTGCTAAAATAGTTTAATATGGATGGTTCAAAAGCTATCATCAATACTCCTATGAGTATCTCTACTAAGTTAGACATAGACGAAAGTGGAGAAAGCTTTGATAAAAGAACTTATAGGGGTATGATAGGTAGTTTACTATACCTCACCACAACTAGACCGGACATCATGTTTAGTGTAGGAATTTGTGCTAGATTTCAATCTAATCCTAAGCTATCTCATCTTAAAGCCGTTAAAAGAATTCTTAGACATCTTAAAGGAACCGGTAATCTAGGATTATGGTATCCAGAATTCGAAAACCTTGAGTTAATTACTTATGCTGATGCGGATTTTGCTGGATATAGAAAAGATAAAAAAAGCACATCCGGAATATGTCAATTCTTAGATCATGCACTTGTTTCTTGGTCTTGTAAGAAACAAAACTCGGTTGCATTATCTATAATTGAAGCTAAGTATATAGCAGCTGGTGCATGTTGTGCATAAGTTATATGGATGAAAATACATTAGAAGATTATAAGATTCACTTTAAGAATATTCCTATAAAATATGATAACATAAGTGCAATATGTTTAACAAAAAATTATACTCAACACTCCAGAACTAAACATATTGACATTAAACATCATTTCATAAGAGACCATGTTAATAATCATGATATATCTTTAGAGTTTATTGATACGAAACATCAATTAGCCGATATCTTTACAAAATCTTTAAATGAAGAACAATTTGATTTTATTAGAAGAGAGTTAGGGATGTTAAATTGTCCGAATGCATAAGTTAATGAAATGCATATATCTTTTCCAGACTTTCTCAATTTTTTTAAAATAAAGCTTTCATGAATTTATTTCATTTCGTAAATAAAGCTTTCATGAAATCTGGAATTTCTATCTTACTCTTAACTAGGTATCAAATTTATTTCATACTCTTGCTCCATCACTTAATGATTTTTGATACACTTAGTCTCTTTAGACATGGATTTCATTAACAAATATATCTCTCATGGATTTCACTCTTGTGAATTTTTGTTTAGAAATGAATTTTATTGACAGATTTTATCTTATAAAATATTCGTGAACTTTAAATATTCCGATTCTTCTTGATAAATGCACTATTCATAAACCTTTCCTTCTCTTTGCTTGAGACGATTGCCCATTTCCTTTTTGTTGATGACAAAGGGGGAGAAATGTGGTAAATTAATGACAACTTGGCATTATGAATGTTTGAAATAATGTGTCAAATATATCTTATCATAAATGCTTGAATGTTTTACGATTGCTTGAAATATGATTGGAATCGTCAAAAACATCATATATACTTGAAAAGTATCAAGATGTATTGCATATGTATCATATGTATCGTAGATACTTGAAATGTATCATAAATGCTTGAAACGTATCATAATGTGGCATGAATACTTGAAAATGTTTCATTCTTAAAATCATGCTTGATTTCATATCAAAATGATTAATGTTTATCATTATGATTATCACGCTTAATTTCCTACTTACAATTGATATCATGCCTCAGATTCATGAATTATCATCTTTTATCAAAATTTGAATCTTACTAAATTTCATATTTGAAATTCAAATCATACTTGTCTACTATCATTCTATATTGGACTTAAAAATGGATGTCATGTCTTGACATCATTTGTATTGTGATAAATACGTGGTATCATATTTTGAGATGGTAAATCATGATTGGTATCATGATGTGCATGTCGATAAGTTTAAATGCATATAACTTATTGGTTTGATACTTGAATTCAAAGGCCTTGAATTCAAGAGTATATTTTCTCAAGTATGACATATAGATAGAGGGAGTTAAGGTTAACTCCGTCATCAATTATTTGTTATCATCAAAAAGGGGGAGATTGTTGAATCTCATATTTTGATGATGAAATCAATTGGTAAATTATTTGATCAAATCAATATGTTGAGAAAAATGTGTGGGATTAACTATGATAGCGATCAAGGCATAAAGAAAAACGAAGTGTCGGAGTCGAGATCGAGATTTCGTTGAGAGTTCATCAGGAGTCTGGAGGTTCATCAGAAATGCTGCCGGGATTGACCGAGAAGAAGCTCGTTGGAACTCGCCAAGAAAATTATCGTGAAGTCTAGGAGCTTGCCGGGAGTTTGTTGGGAAATTGCTGAGAGATCATCGGAAGTCTGCCAGAAGATCGCCGAAAACTTGCTAGAAGAAACCTAAACTTATTGGATTTAATTTGTTTAGTGTATGCCTTAAAAATTAAAGTTAGTATACAATTAGGGTTAAGTTTGGGAGGTAATCCCATTAACCCTGTTAAGGGCCAACTAGGCCTATAATTAGATTGGTTTGGGTTGGATTCAAGGCCCAAACAGGTTGTTGAACTGTGTTAGGCGGTGGCACTACCCAGGGTGGGGAGTGAAACCGCTTGAGGCTCAGCCTCCCAAGTGGTCGAGGTGGTGGTATTACTCAAACTAGGTGATGGTATCGCCAGTAGTTAATGCTGCTAGGTAGTGGTATCGTGTTAGGACTCTAGCTAGGAGAGTCCTAATTGAGAGGGATATTCATGTAAAACCTACTTAAGCTAACCCCTATTAAAGAGGTGAAGAGGCCGGCTAGGGTTAGGAGGTTGTTTCTTAGAGAAGAATTAGGAGTTGTAAAGGAATATGAGTCTTGAGTAGGAGTCCTATTAGGAGTTGGTTAGAAGTAGGAGTCTTGAGTAGGAGTCCTATTAGGAGTTAGAGTTTAGAAGCCCTACAAATAGCCATATATTCCTCCTCTTTTTATAAGTAATAGATGAATCTTTTCTATAGCCTTTGAGCAGTAACTTGCAGGGAGGAACCCCTATAGAGTTCCAAGGAGGCCGATCCCCTAAAGAGATCAACCCTAAGTTTAGAATCTGTAAGTGTTCTAACACCTATTATTAGAGTTGCATTCTTGGCATCTCACTACCCTTCCATAGCCATCCATTAGCCCTCCACAACCGCCCAAAGCAATTCCCACAATTGCTTAAAAGATCATCACCAAATTCCACCGTTATCTCCACCACTGCAGATCATCCTTTGATCTTCTCGTGAATTGCAACAGGTTCTGGTTTCATATCTTACTACTACTGCAATTTAGTTATCCTTATTTAAAAATCTAATAAAGAATAATTGTTCCTATATTGCTACATAAACTTTTCGTCGCAAAGTTTTCATCTTTACAACAAAAGATACATTGCAAAATTCCAGCCGTATAGCATGTTGGGAAATCTTGGGGGGTGACATCACATGCGCAACGGAAGAACAAGAAAACAAAATCCCTAATTCCCAAAAAGATGTTCATCGTCGTGCGAAGATTGGTGCGATGGTGCGCAAAGTCCGTGAAACTTAAAACTGCGTATAGAGTAGATTGTGTTACCTAGGGAGATCGTATATCCCTATTTCCTTGCCGATCCTTAGGAGAGGGTGAAGGAGGTCAAGCGTCATCCTCTCTAGCGGTGATCCACACAGCAGGGTTGCGACGACGCTCCTCAAAACTCCAAGCCTGCTTTGAGGTGGAGAGGGAGAGGAGAATAGGAAAGGCAAGCAAAGGCTCTAGCCTATGAGGCTCTGAATCCCTCCTATTTATAGAGGTCCCCTGTCAAACCCTAATGGGTCCTCCCCTAGTGGGTATTGGATCTGCATCCAATAAGACAAGGACTCCGTCGGATATCTCATATTCAAACCTCTACTCATCGCAATGCCTACCATATGTGTGTGACCCTCTAGGCCCAATATCGAACTGGCCGTGAGTCATACCTATCAGAACTCCTTCTAACTCAGTGAATTATTATCTCTGTAATAATTCACTTGACTCATCGACTACGGACGTACTAGGCCACTACGCCGTAGTCCCCAGATGATACAGGGGAATCCAATCCATTGGACCTGTCTGTCCTCAGTTACCGTGTACCTATAGTCCCTCATCCATCTAATATCCCAAAGACCGTATATCGAGCATGGTGCTGTCAGACCCATACGGTTTCTATTCGAGTCTCGCTCTAATCGGATTCTCCCAGAGAACTCTTTCTCTCTCAACCCGAATGACCCTGGCCAGGGATTTGTCTGAGCAAAGAACACATGGGATATTCCTCTCATGACGCTGAGAGTGGATGATCCTCTATCGACACTCAATAGCCCTCGTAAGGTCGACTACCACTCCTAATGACCAGCTGTACTAGATCTGGGACAGCCAAACCTTTAAGTCTGGTATCAAAGAGTGGAGCACTCATACAGGACATCCTTGGTGTCTCAAGTCTAAGGACCAGATACACCACTAGGACTACGGAATCGCTGTCTGACAATAAGGCATCATCAACCATCCAGCATTCTGTAAGCGGATCAATCAGTGAACTCATTCTCCAATGAGCACCTGTACTATATCCCTAGTGTCCCTACACGAGCAGCTATGAGACCAACTGCATCCATCATATGGACGGGTATACAGCACACCAGTCTGTCCGGTTATCACGATGTCCCTCTCGAGTAACCTGTGACCGGGATTATTTAGGATATGTGTTTAAAGGTGAATCGATCTCATTATCGTGATCTCATCACTATCCGATTCCCATTGCACAAATCCAAGGACATCACAATATATATATGTATTTATGCAATAGTTATAAAGTGACATACGCCAAAATATAATAAGCAAAAAGATTCTGTATCAAGTCACACGTGCCATCACTCACGTGATTGGCTTGCTGGGCACCTATGACTAGCAATCTCCCACTTGACCTAAAGCCAATCATCTATGTGTCTAATCCCCATCAGACCCCTGTGACGATCAAAGACAAAATGAGACAACGACTTTGTCAGTGGATCTGCAATATTATCTTCGGATGAAACTCTTTCCACTGCTACATCTCCTCGGGTTACGATCTCTTTGATAAGCTAGAACCTCCTCAGAATACTTCTGATGAGACCCAGGTTCCCTTATTTGAGTAATCGCCTCATAGTTGTCGCAATATAAGGAAGTCGACTTCTCGCTATCCGTAACGACTCCCAAATCTGTGATGAACATCTTCAACCAGACTCCCTACTTTGCTACATCTAATGCAGCAATGTACTCTGCCTCTGTGGTCGAGTCAGTAGTGGTATCTTGCTTGGAACTCTTCCAGCACACTGCTCCTCCATTTAAGGTGTACACATACCCTGAATTCGACTTGCTATCATCGACATCAGACTGAAAACTTGAGTTAGTGTAGCCTTCAACCTTAAGGCTATTACCTCCATAGTAAAAGATCCTTAGTCCTTCTCAAGTAAAAGACTGAAAACTTGATATACGCCAAAATATAATAAGCAAAAAGATTCTGTATCAAGTCACACGTGCCATCACTCACGTGATTGGCTTGCTGGGCACCTATGACTAGCATAGCATAGTCTGTTTATCTTGCTATTGTGTTTTTTCTATCCAAATCTCTACGAAATTTTTATGACAGCTTTGACACTTCCTAACAGCAGATTTCCCTTTAGTTTTGTCAAAAAATTCTTAATATAAGCCATTGATCTTTTACTTCTAAGTTGCTATACTTGAAAATCTGTACTGTAAAATTCTAGTCGCATAGCACAGATTGTTTGATCTTGCTACTACGTTTTTCCTATCCAAACCTCTACCAAATTTTTATTAAAGCTTTGACACTTCCTAACAACAGATTTTCCTTTAGTTTTGTTAAAAAATTCTCAATATAAACTATTGATCTTTTATGTCTAATCTGTTATACTTGAAAATCTGCATTGTAAAATTCCAACTGCATAGCATAGATTGTTTAATCTTGCTACTATGTTTTTTTTGTCTAAATCTTTATGAAATTTTTATGACAGCCTTGACACTTCCTAATAGTGGATTTCCCTTTGTTTCGTCAAAAAATTCTTAATATAAACCACTGATCTTTGACGTCCAATCTGCTACACTTGAAAATCTGTGATGCAGAAAATTTCAGCTGTATATTGTTGTGTTAACCCATCTATTTGCAATATTTTTTGAATGAAATTTCTTATACACTTCATAGATCATCTTAGCTTTCATCTAAGATTGATTTATTGAGGAATTCATCTCTAAAAATGATTTTGTGTTGCTGTAAATTTTTGTTGTAAACCACTGAAATTTTTCGATGAGAATTCTGCTTTCAAAATTTGCACCAATTTTCTTGTTGTTGTTAGGATCGGAGCGGCACTAAGAGGGGGGGTGGGGTGAATTAGTACAGTGGATTAAAACTCGTAAGTTTGAAATCGATTTCGTAAATGTGTAGAGATATCGATTAGATGAAAGATGAGTTAGCTAAAATAGCTCGAGTAAAGGTAGTCAAGAATAGGGAGATGAAAATCAAATGATTTGCAGCTAAGTAGAGAAATAGTTTAGAAAATTAAACACTCGCACATTCAAGGAACACCATGATGTATAGTGGTTCAATCAAATGACCTACATCTACTTTCGAAGCCTTCTACGATGAGGCTCCCAACTTCCACTAGCAAATCACTTTAAAGGGGAAGGACCAAATACCCCTCTTACAACCTTCTTACAAGTGGTTCACACTCTTGCAGATTTTTTTCAAAGAGAAAGAGGGAGGTGAACACTTAAGCTATTGAAATCAAGACTTTGCTAGAGCTTTTTCTCACTGTCTAACTTCTCAAAAAGGTGTAATCTCTACTGAGAATTAAGGGATATTTATAGTGTTAGGATCGGAGCGGCACTAAGAGGGGGGGGGTGAATTAGTGCAGCGGATTAAAACGTCGGTTTTGACAAATCTTTCGTACGATAAAAATCGAACTCGGAAGTGCTTAACTTGAAAACGTATTCGCAAAGTTGTGCAGCAAAGGTAATGAGGAAATAAAGCAAGTAAGAAGGTTTTTAGTAATGTAAATAACAGTAATGAAATGCAAACCAGAGATTACGCCGATTTTAAAGTGGTTCGGTCAAATGACCTACATCCACTTGCGAGGCCCCTCTTCAATGAGGCTCCCACCTTCCACTTGCAATTCTCTTGAAGGGGAAGGGTAAATACCCCTCTTACAACTTTTTACAACCGGTTCACTCTCTTATAGATTTTCAGCAAGAAAGAAGGAGGTGAACACTAGCAAATTGAAAACAAGACTAGCTAAGACTTTTCTAAGACCTTTCTCTCAATCAATTGCTTCTCAAAAAGTTGTAATCTCAACTGAGATTTTAGGGGTATTTATAGGCCTCAAGAGGATTCAAATTTGGGCTTCAAAATTTGAATTCTCTTTGGTTCCTGATGCTGCTGGTGCCACCACCTGTCAGTGTCTGACACTGATAGTGCTGGGCGGTGCCACTGCCCAGCTCTCGGGTGCTGGGCGGTGCAACCGCCCAGTCTGACGGTGCCATCGCCAGACCCTTCAGTTCACTAGTTGGGCTTCAAATTTAGCCCAAACCAAGTCTACTTTTGGGCCCAGTTGGCCCCTAACCAGAATATAGGATTATCTCTTAATCCTAATCCTAATTACAAGTGAACTACATAACTAAAAACATCCTAAGCAAGTTTTCAACCGCGAACGTCGAGTCTTGTTCCGGCGAGCTTTCCGACGAACTTCTTCTGACGGACTCCCAACAAGCTCCTGATCTTGTGATGACTTTAACGAGTAGCAGAGCCTTCTCGGTGATCTCCATGAACCTCCGATGATCTCTTCGGCGAACTTCCGAAAATTTCGACAGGTTCCCGATTTCTTCTCGGTTGGTTCCGGTAGTATCTCCGATGATTCTTCAGACTCTTAAACGTCCATCGAACTTGACTCCGGTATTCTTGCTTTGTGTTTTCTGGTTATCGTAGTTAATCCTGCACACTTAACTCAATAATATGGATTAGATCAATTAACCCATCAATTGATTTTATCATCAAAATCCGAGATTCAACATATAGGCCCCAAGAGGATTCAAATTTGGGCTCCAAATTTGAATTACTTTTGGGTTTCCCGGTGCTGGCGGTGCCACCACCTGTCAGTGGCGGTGCCACCGCCTATCAGTGTCTAACACTAACAGTGTACTGGCAGTGCCACCGCTGGACCTCTTGGGTTTTGGGCGGTGCCACCGCCTGGACTGTTCCAGCTCACTGGTTGGGCTCCAGACTTGGCCCAAACCAGTCCAAACTCAGGCCCAATTGGCCCCTAACCGAGTTATAGGTTTAACCCTTAATCCTAACCCAAATTATATGCAAACTATGAAATTAAGACATAGCCCTAAGCAAATTTTTAATCGGCAATGTCGAGTTTCCTTCCAGCGAACTTCCGGCGGACTTCCGAGACACTCTCGGAGTTCTTTCGACGGACTCCCAGCACGCTTCCGGTCTTGTGGCGAGTTCAATGAGTCTTTGGCAAGTATCTAAACATTCTCGATGATCTCCGTGAACCTCTGACGATCTTTCCGGCAGACTTCCGAAAACTTCGGCAAGTCCCTGATTCTTGCTCGATTGATTCCGGCAGCATTTCCGATGATTCCTTGGACTTTCGGCGGACTCTCGAACACCTATCGAACTTGACTCCAGTAAACTTGCTTTATGTCTTCAAGCTATCATAGTTAATCCTACACACTTAACTCAATAATATAGATTAGATCAATTAACCCATCAATTGATTTCGTCATCAAAATCCGAGATTCAACAATCTCCCACTTTTTGATGATGACAATCAATTGATGACAGAGTTAATCGTAATTCCCCCTATCTATATGTCATATTATGAGAAGATAAAAACACTTGAATTCAATCTCTTTGAATTCAAGCCTAAACCGATAAGTTCTATCTGTTGAACTTATCGTTATTCTTAATAAGCATGATCAAATACAAAACTTCGACAAGAAATAATAATAATTTGAAATTTTAACATGGATCTCATGATATAAATGCAAGGCATGATTTCATATAATCATGAGATGATTGCTTATCATATATATAAAAAAAATGATAAACATGATACGACAACCAATCTAAAAACTTTCATATGCGATATGCTCAAAAAGTTTTGCAATGCTTTTAAGGAATATAACACATATAAAACATTTTTCATTACAACATATAAGCTATTGTAATACGATACATATAAGTCATGTTAATTTCATATTTGCACAAGTCATCAATCTTTTGTATATTCTTCTCTCCCTTTGTCGTCAACAAAAAGGAGATGAGTTTTCAAGCATAAAACTCTTGATCATTGAAGCCATTCATAAAATCATCTCATAAGAAAAAAATCTTGAAAAGGAGATGTCAAAATTGACAAAGCTTCAACTTGGCATTAAGATCGATCATTCAAGGAAGACATCAAATCATCCAAAATAACATTAAGGTGCAATCAATATGTTGACAAAATTTTGGAAAGAAACATTCAACATCATATACTAGGATAATGTCAAACACATGTCAAGGTAGCATAGAGGTTTACAATAATAAGAAAGCTTTAACACAATGATTATTCCTTAGGAGGAATTCCAGAGTTCCTATACATGACATCTATCTTCTGGTTCATCTGTCGTAGTTCCCTTAAAATTTCAACTTACTATAATTGGATTTGCTCTTGCTGTGATTTGAGTTGCTCTTGTTGTGATTTGATTTGATTTAATTCTGCTATGATGGGATCTTCAAAAGATGAAGCAGGAGTTGGTTCTGAAAGTGCTGCACCAAAGGGACTAGGAGGAGGAGATTCATTTTCCTTAAAAATGGGTGTTTCAAGGTGTTCTACTGGTGGGAGAACTGGATCAGTCCTTCTAGGTTACCTAATCCATATACCATTACCAAAAGTGCACCTAAGTCTCTTGAGTAGGTTTCTGTTGATAGTGTTAAATTGATCGACCTGGATTATTTCTTCATCGAGTGAGATACAAATATTATAAGCAAGCATTAATCGAGTGACTAACCCCCCATATGGTAACATTGAATCTTTAGCTATTATGTCCTGCATATGTTGCCAGATTAAGTATCTAAAATAATTATTTTGGTCGATCATAATCCAATACATAGTACTTAACTCTATTTGACTAATCTCATCATGATGAAATTGTTTAGGAAGTAGGATGCTTATCATGATGTGATGAAGAAATTTAGAGTTAAAGGGCAATAAGTGCTCGCAACTTTTGAGAATTATGCCTAGGTTCGGATTTGCAAAAATAGTTTCTAAGGCTTCGGAGTAAGTTGCTCCGATTGCATTGATATCCCATTTACTTCTATAATAACAACCCCTATCCTTTTCGGCAATTCCAATTAACTCACATATAGTGCTATCAAAGATTCAAATTTGTGTTCCTAAGAGGTAGATAGTTAAGATATCATTGTCCACACTTAAGTTTGCGTAAAATAACCTAACCAACCTAGGGTAAACCGATTCATCGATTTGTAGGATAGATAAGACATCTAAATTTACAAACCATCTAATGGGTTCTAGGTTTCCAAGTTCATCTATATCAACATGTTTGCCCTTATGTATTGTTCTTGTTTCGAAATTTGGATACCTAAGGGCTACTTCATTAGATCTAAAGAGGATTTGGTCATAGGAATCTCCTTCCACCCTTTTCCCTTTGGTTCTTGATGATCTCTTAGAAGCCATATCTAATCATGATGATAGATTAAGAGAAAAATTTAAAGAATAGGCCAAATAATGAGAGGAAGAAAAAAATTTCAGATCTTACCTTATATAAGTTTCCTTGGACGTAGAGAGCTTGATCCAAGAAGAACCCCTCTCTTAGGCTTCTAGAGGCTTAGAATGAGATTGAGAGAGGTTTAGAGGGTTTTGTGAGAGTGCTAGGGAGGGTGCTCTCGGGTTGGGGGCGGTTCCACCGTCGATCCTAACACCCCCTCTTTATAAGGGGGTTCTCGAGCGGTGCCACCGCCAACTGAGTAGTGCCACCGCTTGGGGACCGAGTGCCCAGGCGATGCCACCATCGATTCTGGCAGTGCTTGCTAGTCATAGGTTCCCAACAAGCCAATCACATGAGTGATGGCACGTGTGACTTGACACGGAATCTTTTTGCTTATTATATTTTGGCATTTATCACTTTATATTGATTATTGCATATATGCATGTATATATTATGATGTCCTTGGATCCGTGCAATAGGAATCGGATCGTGATGAGATCATAATAATGAGACCGATTCACCTTTAAACACAGATCCTAAATAATCCCGGTCATAGGTTACTCGAGAGGGATATCGTGATAACCGGATAGACTGGTGTGTTGTATACCCGTCCATATGATGGATGCAGCTGATCTCATAGCTGCTCATGTGGGGACACTAGGGATACAGTACAGGTGCTCATTGAAGAATGAGTTCACTGATTGATCCGCTTTTGGAATGCTGGATGGATGATGATGCCTTATTGTCAGACAATGATTTCATAGTCCTAGTGGTGTATTTGGTTCTTAGATTTGAGACACCAAGGATGTCCTATATGAGTGCTTCACTCTTTGAAACCAGACTTATAGGTTTGGATGTCCCAGATCTAATACAGCTGATCATTGAGAGTGGCAGTCGACATTACGAGGGCTATTGAGTGTCGATAGAGAATCATCCACTCTCGGTGTCATGAGAGGAATATCTCATGTGTTCTTGCTCAGACAAATCCCTAGCTAAGGTCATTCGGGTTGCGAGAGAAAGTATTCTCCGAGAGAATCCGATTAGAGTGAGACTCGAGTAGAAACCGTATCGGTCTGACAACACCATGCTCGATATACGGTCTTTGGGATATTAGATGGATGAGGGACTATAGGTACACGATAACTGAGGACAGACAGGTCCAATGGATTGGATTCCCTTGTATCTGTTAGGATCGGAGCGGCACTAAGAGGGGGGGGGGGGGGGGGGGGTGAATTAGTGCAGTGGATTAAAACTTCGGTTTTAGAAAAATCTTTCGTATGATAAGAACAGAACTTAAAAGACTTAACTTGAAAGCGTATTCTTGAAGTTGCGCAGCAAAGGTAATAAGGAACTAAAGCATGTAAGAAGGTTTGCAGTAATGTAAACATCAATAATGAAATGCAAACCAGAGATTACGCCGATTTTAGAGTGGTTCGGTCAAATGACCTACATCCACTTGCGAGGCCCCTCTTCGATGAGGCTCCCACCTTCCACTAGCAAATCTCTTGAAATGGAAGGGTAAATACCCCTCTTACAACCTTTTACAAACAGCTCAACCTCTTACAAATTTTCAATAAGAAAGAAGGAGGAGAACTCTCTAGCAAATTGAAAATAAGACTTGCTAAGACTTTCTAAGACTTTTCTCTCAATCAAAATGCTTCTCAAAAGTTATAATCTCAGCTGAGATTTGAGGGGTATTTATAGGCCTCAAGAGGATTTAAATTTTGGGCTCCAAAATTTGAATTCTCTTTGGGTTCCCGATGCTGGCGGTGCCACCGCCCAGCCAAGCGGTGCCACTGCCCAGCCCAGGAGGTGTCACCGCCCAGCTCTCAGGTGCTGGGCGGTGCTATCGCCCAGCTAGGCGGTGCCACCGCCTGGCTCTCCGATTTCACTGGTTTGGCTTAATTTTAGCCCAAACCATATATGACTTTGGGCCCAGTTGGCCCCTAACTAGGATATAGGATTATCTCTTAATCCTAATCCTAATTACAAGTGAACTACATAACAAAAACACATCCTAAGCAAGCTTTCAACCACAAACGTCGAGTCTTGTTTCGACGAGCTTTCCGACGAACTTCTTCCGACGGACTCCCATCAAGCTCCCGATCTTGTGATGACTTTAACGAGTAGCCGAGCCTTTTCGGTGATCTCCGTGAACCTCCGACGATCTCTTCGGTGAACTTCCGAAAATTCTGATAGGTTCTCGATTTCTTCTCGGTTGGTTCCGGCAGTATCTCCGACGATTCTTCGGACTCTTAAACGTCCATCGATCTTGACTCCGGTATTCTTGCTTTGTGTTTTCTGGTTATCGTAGTTAATCCTGCACACTTAACTCAATAATATGGATTAGATCAATTAACCCATCAATTGATTTCATCATCAAAATCCGAGATTCAACAATCTCCCGCTTTTTGATGATGACAATCAATTGATGACGGAGTTAAATATAACTCCCCCTATCTATATGCCATATTATGAGAAGATAAAAACACTTGAATTCCATCCATAGAATTCAAGCATAAACCGATAAGTTCTAATCGTAGAACTTATCGTCATTCTCATTAAGCAATAGTAAATACAAAACTTCGATGAAAATCATGATAAGAGACAATTTTTACTATGATAGAAGATAAAGATTTTCAACATGAATTTCATGATGTAAATGTAAGGCATATAAGACATTCATATCACACAAGTTTTTGTAATTCATATAAGTCATGCTATCGTTATGGTGTAAGTCATCACTTCTCCCCCTTTGTCATCAACAAAAAGAGACAAGCCAGCTAATTGATGATCATAGAAAAAAGGTTTAGCATTTAATAGGAACCAAAGTTCATCATTCAAATTTGCCAGAAATAGTTTATCCAAAAGACATCATCATTTATGCAGATCAAAACAGTAGTTATCGAAAAGGAAGGATCAGTTATCGTTCAATCGATGACAAACTTTGAACTTGTTGTTAAAAGCAAACAAAACAGAATAAAAAGATACATCAATTTAATCCTTAGGAGGTAATCCACAGTGCTGATATAGGATATCTATTTTTTCATTCATTTGTCGTAGTGTCTTCAAAATTTCAACTTGTTGATTCTGAATTTATACTTGCTGAGATTTGATCTGAGACAGTTCCGCCATAATGAGATCTTCAGAGGAGGAAACAGGAGCTGAAGGTGCTGCGCCAAAGGGACTAGGAGGAGGAGATTCATTTCCCATAAGAATTGGTGTTTCGGGGTGTTCTATTGGTTGAGGAATTGGATCCGTCCTTCTAGGCTGCCTAACTCATATGCCATTGCTAAAAGTGCACCTAAGTCTTTTCAGTAGGTTTTTATTTATTATGTTATATCGATCATTTTGAATAGATTCTTTATCGGGTGGAATGCAAATGTTATAGGCATGAAGAAATCTAGTGATTAACCTCCCATATGGCAATATAGTATCTTTAGCCATAATATCCTGCATGTGTTGGCGAATTAAGTACCCAAAACAATTATGCTGACCGGTCATAATCCAATACATGGTTCCTATCTCTATTTGACTTATTTCGTCAAGATGAAATTGTTTGGGGAATATGATGCTTGTGATAATGTGATGAACAATTATAGAGTTGAAAGGCAGTAAGTGTTCACAGCTCTTGGGTAGGAAGTCAAGGTTTGGATTTGCAAAAATTGTTTCTACGGCTTCGGTATAGGTTGCTCCTATTGTGTTGACGTCCCATTTACCTTTAAAATAGCATCCCCTATCTTTTTCAGTTATGCCAATTAGCTCACAAATAGTGCTGTCAAATATTCTAATGGGTGTTCCTAGAAGGTAAGTGCTTAGGCTATCGTTGTCCTCATATAGGTTGGCATAGAACAATCTAACTAATCGCGGATAGATTGGTTCATCTATTTGTAGTAGAGGTAGAGCTTCTAGGTGTGCAAACCACATAATGGGTTCTAAGTCCTCTAGTTCATCCAGATCAACGTATTTTCCCTTATGGATACATCGTGTTTCAAATTTTGGAAAGCTAAGGGCTACCTCTTTTGATCTAAAAAGATCATGGTCAAATGAATCTCCTTCAATCCTTTTTCCTTTTGATCTCTTAGGAGCCATTATCTAGACAAGATGATGATGAAATTTGTGAAAAATAAGCAAGGGAAAGAGGAAAGAAAAGAGGGAATGGGATACCAAAAAGAGGGATTTCAAGTGTTACCTTGTGGAGATTATGTTGAGAGATGGAAAGCTTGGACCACCAAGAATCCTTCTCCAATACTTCTAAGAGTTAGAATGAGGTTTAGAGGGAATGGGAGAGGGTTTTGAGAGCCTTTTTTTCGGGTTGGGGGCGGTGTCACCACCGGCCCTAACCCCTCGGGTTAATAAGGGTCGCTCGGTCGGTGCCACCGCCAAACCGAGCGGTGTCACCGCCTGGTGCTCGAGCGCCAGGCAGTACAACCGCCGGATCTGGCGGTGCCACCGTTGGCATCCCGCGGAGGAAAGAAAAAAAAATTTTCTTCCTCCCTTTTGTTTAGCTTCTTCCCTCAAGATCATAAGTTATACTTTAATGGATCATTTTGAATTGAAGAAGAAGGAAGAAATCAAATCCACAAAAGAAAGGAAAAGGACGAGTCATTTTTCGTGAAGCTCATTTTAGGGACAATTTAACATGCCTAATTCCCTTCCAATGAATTCAAATTGATCTTTGTTCAAAGCTTTTGTAAATATATATGCTAATTGATGCTTTGTGTCAATGAATTCTAGAACATCATTGTTAAGGACATGATCGCGTATGAAATGATGCCTAACGTCGATGTGCTTAGTTCTAGAGTCCTGAATTGGATTTTTAGTAAGACATATGGCACTAGTATTATCACATTTTATGGGAATGTTTTTAAAGTGAATTCCATAGTCTTCTAATGTATTTTTCATCCAAATGACTTGTGCACAACATGCACTTGCAGCAATGTATTCGGCTTCCGTCGTAGATAGTGCAACTGAATTTTGTTTCTTGGAAGTCCAAGAAACAAGTGCATGTCCTAAAAATTGGCATGTTCCGGATGTACTTTTTCTATCTATCCTGCATCCGCCAAAATCGGCATCTGCATAAGCTATTAGATCGAATTTTTCAGATTTTGGATACTACAATCCTAAATTTGGAGTTCCTTTAAGATACCTAAATATTCTTTTAACACTCTTTAGATGAGATAATTTAGGATTAGATTGAAACCTAGCGCAAAGTCCTACACTAAACATAATATCTGGTCTAGTCGTGGTGAGGTAGAGTAGACTACCTATCATTCCCCTATATGTTTTTTGATCGAAATTTTCACTATTTTCATCCATATCTAACTTAGTCGCAGTACTCATAGGGGTGTTTATTGCTTTTGAATTATCCATGTTAAATCGTTTTAACAATTCTAATGTATATTTGGATTGGTTAAGAAATATACCATCACTAAGTTGTTTGATTTGTAATCCTAAAAAGAAAGTTAATTCACCCATTAAACTCATTTCAAATTCATGACTCATACATTTGGCAAATGATTCACATAGTGATTCATCCGAAGAGCCAAAAATAATATCATCAACATAAATTTGCACAATAAGAAAATTATTTTCAAAATGTTTAATAAACAATGTAGTATCAACCTTGCCTTTGGTAAAATTATTTAAAATAAGAAAGGAACTAAGCCTTTCATACCAAGCTCTAGGAGCTTGTTTCAAGCCATAGAGAGCTTTAGTCAATTTGAATACATGATTAGGAAGAAGAGAATTTTCAAATCCGGGAGGTTGTTCGACATATACTTCTTCGGAAATAAAACCATTCAAGAAAGCACTTTTGACATCCATTTGAAATAGTTTAAAATTATTACTACTAGCATAGGCAAGGAGCATCCTTATGGCTTCTAATCGAGCCACGGGAGCGAAGGTTTCTTCGTAATCGATACATTCTTCTTGCTTGAAACCTTTGGCCACTAATCTAGACTTGTTTCTAACCATGATACCATTTTCGTCTTGCTTGTTTCTAAAGACCCACTTAGTACCTATGACTAAGTGGTCACTTGGTCTAGGAACAAGCTTCCATACCTCATTCCTCTCAAATTGGTTCAATTCTTCTTGCATTGCAATGACCCAAAAATCATCTTTTAAGGCTTCGTCAATGCATTTAGGTTCAATTTGAGAAAGGAAAGCGGCGTTAGCACAAAAATTCTTGAAAGAAGAACGAGTTTGAACCCCTTTTGTTGTATCTCCTATAATTAGCTCCTTTGGATGAGCATCTACATACTTCCATTCTTTGGGTAAAGAAATTTCGGAAGAAGATGCATTCAAATGGCTATTTTGAGGAGGGGGTTCGTTTAAATTCAAATTATCAAAACCAAGATCATCATCAAAATCATTTTTCTTTAAATCAGAAATTTCATTAAAAACTACATGAATAGACTCTTCTATTACTAAGGTCCTTTTGTTAAAGACACGAAAGGCCTTAGAAACGGAGGAGTAACCAAGAAAAATGCCTTCATCGGATTTAGCATCAAATTTACCTAGGGCATCCTTTTCATTTAAAATGAAGCATTTACAACCAAAAACTTTAAAATAAGAAATATTTGGTTTTTTGTTATTCCATAATTCATAGGGAGTTTTTGATAGAGATGGTCTTATTAGGACCCTATTCATGATGTAACAAGCCGTATTTACGGCTTCGGCCCAAAAATATTTGGGTAAACTATATTCATTTAACATAGTTCTTGCCATTTCTTGTAGGTTTCTATTTTTCCTTTCAACTACTCCATTTTGTTGAGGATTTCTTGGAGTTGAGAAGTTATGATTGTACCCATTAACTTCGCAAAAATTTTGAAAGTCACGGTTTTGGAATTCACCACCGTGATCACTCCGAATTGATGAAATCATGAAGCCTTTTTCGTTTTGAGTGAGTTTACAAAACTTAGAGAAACACTTGAAGCAATCACTTTTGTGAGCTAAGAAATAGGTCCAAGTGTATCTAGAGTAGTCATCCACAATCACAAAAGCATATTTGCTTCCACCTAGACTTGTTGTATCAATTGGTCCAAATAAGTCCAAATGGATCAATTGTAATGGTCTAGTGGTGCTAATTTGATTTTTTGGTTTGAAGCTTGTTTTTATTTGTTTGCCTAGTTGACATGCATCGCATACCTTATCCTTAATAAACTTCATATTTGGAATCCCTCGTACTAATTCTTGAGATGAGATTTTACATATTGTTTTTCATGCTTGCATGACCTAATCTCCTATGCCAAAGCCAAGCATCATCATTTACGGCGGAGAAACACATTTCATTACCTAGTTCATCAAGATTGATGGTATAGACATTATTTTGTTTTAAAGCAATCATAGTCATGTTATGATTTGGTTTTTCAATAATGCACATATTTGATTCAAATCTAACGATATAACCTTTATCGCATAGTTGACTAATACTTAAGAGATTGTGTTTCAATCCATCAACTAGTAAAACATCATCAATGGAAAAACTAAATTTGTTACCAATAGTTCCCTTGCCAATGATTTTGCCTTTGTTGTTGTCTCCGAAGGTGACGTACCCTTCTTCTTTGCTAGTGAGCATAGAGAAAAGAGATGGATCTCCAGTCATATGTCTTGAGCATCCACTATCGAGATACCATCTCTTGCTCCTAGCTTGTGGGTTTGTCTACAAAAGAGGATGATTTTTAGGTACCCATTTGATTTTGGGTGCCTCAAAAATTGACCCACTAATTTTGTTATTTATTATTGAATCCTTTATAGTTCCTTTAGGAACCCATATTAATTTTTGTGAACTAATTTTTCTAAATGGACATTTGTAGGCAATATGTCCGGATTTGCAACAGAAGTTGCATTTCATATAAGAGGAAACATGTAATGTAGGTCCTTTTATGAAAGTGGTAGGATTTTGATGTAATCCTTTTACAAATCCAATTCCATTTCTATTTGCGATGTGACCCTTGTGTGCAAGGATCATATCTAATCCTTTGCTACCAACCTTAAACTTGTTTAAGGTTTCTTTAAGAAGCAAATTTTTATTTTTTATTGCTTCTAAATGCTCACACTTAGAGCATGGAGGAGTTTGAAGATTCTCAAACTTATCTTATAGCAAAGCATGCTCTTTCTTTAAGATACTTAACTTCTTGCTAACAATTCTACATTCATCAAATAATTCATGAAAAGCGATAGAGAGTTCTTCAAAAGATAAATCTTCATTAAATAAATCACATACCTCTTCTCCTAAAGCCATTAGCGCGTAATGAGCAACTTGCTTGGTGTTGGACTCCTCTTCTTCGGACGCGCTTGAATCATCCCACGTTGCCTTGAGCGCATTCTTATTTGATGTTCTCTTTTTGGCTTGAGGACAATCGTTCTTGTAGTGTCCCGGTTTTTTGCATTCATAGCAAATCACTTGGTCCTTCTTTTGTTCAAATTTGTTTTTTGTATTATTTTTAAATTTGTTCTTTCTTAAGTATTTCTTAAATTTTTGAGTCAAAAGTGCAATGTCATTGTCACTGTCCTCATCACTTGATATTCTTTTCAAGTGGTCTTCTTGTGATTTGAGTGCCATATCCTTCCTGTTCTTTGGAAGGGGGTTCTCGAGCTCGTCATGAGCTTGACATGTCATTTCGTAGGTCATTAGAGACCCAATGAGTTCTTCAAGAGGGAATGCTTTAAGGTCTTTGGCCTCTTGAATGGCCGTAACTTTTGGATCCCAACTTTTAGAGAGAGATCTTAAGATTTTAGTTACTAGTTCAAAGTTAGTAAAATCTTTACCAAGAGCTTTGAGTCCATTGATGACATCCGTAAACCGGGTGTACATGTCTCCGATGGACTCACTTGGTTTCATTCGGAAAAGTTTGTAAGAGTGCACAAGGATGTTGATTTTGGACTCTTTCACTCGGCTAGTGCCTTCATGAGTGACCTCAAGAGTTCTCCAAATATCAAAGGCCGAATCACAAATTGAAACACGATTAAATTCATTTTTGTCTAGTGCACAAAACAAGGCATTCATAGCCTTTGCATTTAAAGCAAAAACCTTCTTCTCCGATTCATTCCATTCACTCATCGGAAGAGAAGATTTTTGAAATCCATTTTCAACAATAGACCAAAGCTCAAAGTCCATAGAAATGAGGAAGATCCTCATGCGAATCTTCCAATATGTGTAATCTGACCCATTAAACAAAGGTGGTCGTGCAATAGAGTGGCCCTCTTGCATGCCGGAGTAAGCCATCTCTCTTGGGTATTAAACCAAATATGAGAGATAACCTTGCTCTGATACCACTTGTTAGGATCGGAGCGGCACTAAGAGGGGGGGGGGGGGGGGGTGAATTAGTACAGCGGATTAAAACTTCGGTTTTAGAAAAATCTTTCGTATGATAAGAACGGAACTTGAAAGACTTAACTTGAAAGCGTATTCTTGAAGTTGCGCAGCAAAGGTAATAAGGAACGAAAGCATGTAAGAAGGTTTGCAGTAATGTAAACAGCAATAATGAAATGCAAACCAGAGATTACGCCGATTTTAGAGTGGTTCGGTCAAATGACCTACATCCACTTGCGAGACCCCTCTTCGATGAGGCTCCCACCTTCCACTAGCAAATCTCTTGAAATGGAAGGGTAAATACCCCTCTTACAACCTTTTACAAACAACTCAACCTCTTACAAATTTTCAATAAGAAAGAAGGAGGAGAACTCTCTAGCAAATTGAAAACAAGACTTGCTAAGACTTTCTAAGACTTTTCTCTCAATCAAAATGCTTCTCAAAAGTTGTAATCTCAGCTGAGATTTGAGGGGTATTTATAGGCCTCAAGAGGATTCAAATTTTGGGCTCCAAAATTTGAATTCTCTTTGGGTTCCCGATGTTGGCGGTGCCACCGCCCAGCCAAGCGGTGCTGGGAGGTGCAACCGCCCAGCCCAGGAGGTGTCACCGCCCAGCTCTCGGGTGCTGGGCGGTGCCACCGCCTGGCTCTCCGATTTCACTGGTTTGGCTTAATTTTAGCCCAAACCATATCTGACTTTGGGCCCAGTTGGCCCCTAACTAGGATATAGGATTATCTCTTAATCCTAATCCTAATTACAAGTGAACTACATAACAAAAACACATCCTAAGCAAGCTTTCAACCGCGAACGTCGAGTCTTATTTCGGCGAGCTTTCCGACGAACTTCTTCCGACGGACTCCCATCAAGCTCCCGATCTTGTGATGACTTTAACGAGTAGCCGAGCCTTCTCGGTGATCTCCGTGAACCTCTGACGATCTCTTCGACGAACTTTCGAAAATTCCGATAGGTTCCCGATTTCTTCTCGGTTGATTCCGGCAGCATCTCCGACGATTCTTCGGACTCTTAAACATCCATCGATCTTGACTCCGGTATTCTTGCTTTGTGTTTTCTGGTTATCGTAGTTAATCCTACACACTTGACTCAATAATATGGATTAGATCAATTAACGCATCAATTGATTTCATCATCAAAATCCGAGATTCAACAGTATCGTCTGGGGACTACGACGTAGTGGCCTAGTATGTCCGTAATCGATGAGTCGAGTGAATTATTACAGAGATAATAATTCACTAAGTTAGAAGGAGTTCTGACATGTATGACTCACGGCCAACTTGATATTGGGCCTAGAGGGTCACACACATATGGTAGGTATTACGATGAGTAGAGGTTCGGATATGAGATATCCGCCGGAGCCTCTATCTTATTGGATATCCAATAAGCCACTGAATTATTGGATCCCATGGATGAGATCTAATAAGAGCCCATGAGAGATTATTGGATAGAGATCCACTAATCTAAAAAGGCTTGGGTAATTGGATGCAGATCTAATACCCACTAGGGGAGGATCCATTAGGTTTTATAGGGGACCTATATAAATAGGAGAGATTCAAAGCCTGATAGGCTAGAGCCTTTGCTTGCCTCTCCTATTCTCCTCCCTCTCTCCACCTCAGAGCAGGCCTGGAGTTTTGAGGAGCGTCGTCACAGCCTTGCTGTGTGGATCACCGCTAGAGAGGATGACGCTTGACCTCCTTCACCCTCTCCTAATGATCTGCAAGGAAACAAGGATATACGATCTCCCTAGGTAACACAATCTACTCTATACGTAGTTTTAAGTTTCATGGATTTTGCACACTAATCTTTGCACGATGACGAAGATCTCTTTGGGAATAGGGGATTGTGTTTTTCTTGTTCTTCCGTTGTGCATGTGATGTCGCCCCCAAGATTTCGCATTAGTGGTATCAGAGCTAGGTTATTCGTGTGATAGATTGGTTTTCAACTACGTGTATTGTGTTTTGGAGAAGCTTTTGACGTCAAAATCATTGACGCAAAAGCGAGAAAGGATAGCAACTGTTGCTGCCCTTGCTGTCATCGCAGATGGCACACTAATCTTTCATGGATTTTGCACACTAATCTTTGCACGATGACGAAGATCTCTTTGGGAATAGGGGATTGTGTTTTTCTTGTTCTTCCGTTGTGCATGTGATGTCGCCCCCAAGATTTCGCATTAGTGGTATCAGAGCTAGGTTGTTCGTGTGATAGATTGGTTTTCAACTACGTGTATTGTGTTTTGGAGAAGCTTTTGACGTCAAAATCATTGACGCAAAAGCGAGAAAGGATAGCAACTGTTGCTGCCCTTGCTGTCGTCGCAGATGGCAGCACTGCCATCTGCGTGCAAGCAGGCCGCTTGCAGCGGCAACCGTAAGGCAGGCCGCGTGCGGCCAGGTCCTTGCGCACGGGCACTACGCCTACACGCATGGGCGGCGCCTGTTTGTGCTGAACCCACGGGCAGAGGCGCCTACGGTAGCTTCTCTTGCGTGGTAAGGCGTCGTAGGGCAATGGCGCCTGCCGTCGTTGCTCTCGCGGGCGAAACCCCCCGTAGGGGCGGCGCCCGCGGGTGTGCCCACCTGTAGGGGCAACGCCGCCAGTGGGCGTGCCACCCACAGGCGAGGGCAGTGCCCCGCCCCTCGCCACACAGGCCGCCACCGGCAATGTGGTGACGGTGGCGGCAGCAGCAGGGGAGTGGAAGAGGGGCATAGGGTTTTGGGCAAAAAGATAGTTTTGCCCTTGTGAATTTAAGAAATTCAAGTGTCTCTTTTTTTGTCCAAACTATGAAAATACCCCTAGGAATTCAAAAATTCCCTACATGTCCTTGATTTCAGAAAATAATAATGAATTAAAAAGTTTAGTTGATTATTATTTTTATCATTATCTAGCAGTCCTATATGATGATGATTATTTATACATGTGATGTATGATGTGTGGACGGATGCTCGTGGACCGTGTGATGTGTGTACTTGTGATTATTATTATTGGGGTCTATGAGCCTCCATTATATTTCTCATTTATTGTCAGGCCTGCGTGCCTATGATTAATTTGTAATCATATCAGAGGTGCAGCTAGAGCGTGGATGCGATAGTGGGACCCACAAGATGGACGATTGCAATACATGAAGATGCATCGAGATGTTGATGGAACCAACGAGGATGAGATGGACGATCATAGGGCATGAAGATGCACCGTTGCGCACAAAAATCTTGATGTGAGTGATCAGGACTAATAGCTCGGGTTTGATCACATTAGGTTGTGGTCCATGATCATCTGGTGTAATTGCTTATACACATATTAGATATGTATATATATTTACATACGATGTAGAAATATATTAAATATGTATATGTGTGACATGTCATATTAGGAGACCAAATCATACAAACCTCTCTCTTTATAATTTTAAATCAGTAAACATGAGGCAATTAGATTAACCCACGTGGCCTTCCATCATTATAGGTAGGAACCGATTTTCGGTGTAGTTTGAGTTGGTCGAGTCCCTCGAGGCTCACCTATATCGCGACTCGCTATCTTGCTTATGATATAGAGATGTCACCGGTGACCTGAGTGTTGGGAAATCTTGGGGGCAACATTATATGCACAGCGGAAGAACAAGAAAACAAAATCCCCGATTCCCAAAAAGATGTTCGTCGTCGTGCGAAGATTGGTGCGCAAAGTCCGCGAAACTTAAAACTGCGTATAGAGTAGATTGTGTTACCTAGGGAGATCGTATATCCCTATTTCCTTGCAGATCCTTAGGAGAGGGTGAAGGAGGTCAAGCGTCCTCCTCTCTAGCGGTGAGCCACACAGCAGGGTTGCGACGATGCTCCGCAAAACTCCAGGCCTGCTCCAAGGTGGAGAGGGAGAGGAGAATAGGAAAGGCAAGTAAAGGCTTTAGCCTATGAGGCTCTGAATCCCTCCTATTTATAAAGGTCCCTTGTCTAACCCTAATGGGTCATCCCCTAGTGGGTATTGGATCTGCATCCAATAAGACAAGGGCTTAGTCGGATATCTCATATCCTAACCTCTACTCATCGTAATGCCTACCATATGTGTGTGACCCTCTAGGCCCAATATCGAACTGGCCGTGAGTCATACCTATCAGAACTCCTTCTAACTCAGTGAATTATTATCTCTGTAATAATTCACTCGACTCATCGACTACGGACGTACTAGGCCACTACGCCGTAGTCCCCAAACGATAAAGGGGAATCCAATCCATTGGACCTGTCTGTCCTCAGTTATCGTGTACCTATAGTCCCTCATCCATATAATATCCTAGAGACCGTATATCGAGCATGGTGCTGTAAGACCCATACGGTTTCTACTCGAGTCTCGCTCTAATCGGATTCTCCCGGAGAACTCTTTCTCTCTCAACCCGAATAACCCTGGCTAGGGATTTGTCAGAGCAAGAACACATGAGATATTCCTCTCATAACACCGAGAGTGGATGATCCTCTATCGACACTCAATAGCCCTCGTAAGGTCGATTACCACTCCCAATGACCAGCTGTACTAGATCTGGGACAGCCAAACCTATAAGTCTGGTATCAAAGAGTGGAGCACTCATACAGGACATCCTTGGTGTCTCTGTTGGGAAATCATGGGGGCGACATCATATGTGCAGCGGAAGAACAAGAAAACAAAAATCCCCGATTCCCAAAAAGATGTTCGTCGTCGTGCGAAGATTGGTGCGCAAAATCCGCAAAACACAAAACTGCGTATAGAGATTGTGTTACCTAGGGAGATCGTATATCCCTGTTTCCTTGCAGATCCTCAGGAGAGGGTGAAGGAGGTCAAGCGTCCTCCTCTCTAGCGGTGATCCACACAGCAGGGTTGCGACGACGCTCCTCAAAACTCCAGGCCTACTCTAAGGTGGAGAGGGAGAGGAGAATAGGAAGGGCAAGCAAAGACTCTAGCCTATGAGGCTGTGAATCCCTCCTATTTATAGAGATCCCGTGTCAAAACCCTAATGGGTCCTTTCCCTAGTGGGTATTGGATCTGCATCCAATAAGACAAGGGCTCCGTCGGATATCTCATATCCGAACCTCTACTCATCGCAATGCCTACCATATGTGTGTGACCCTCTAGGCCCAATATCGAGCTGGCCGTGAGTCATACCTGTCAGAACTCCTTCTAACTAAGTGAATTATTATCTCTGTAATAATTCACTCGACTCATCGACTACGGAAGTACTAGGCCACTACGCCGTAGTCCCCAGACGATACAGGGGAATCCAATCCATTGGACCTGTCTGTCCTCAGTTACCATGTACCTATAGTCCCTCATCCATCTAATATCCCAGAGACCGTATATCGAGCATGGTGCTGTCAGACCCATACGGTTTCTACTTAAGTCTCGCTCTAATCGGATTCTCCCGGAGAACTCTTTCTCTCTCAACCCGAATGACCCTAGCCAGGGATTTGTCTGAGCAAGAACACATGGGATATTCCTCTCATGATACCGAGAGTGGATGATCCTCTATCGACACTCAATAGCCCTCGTAAGGTCGACTACCACTCCCAATGACCAGCTGTACTAGATCTGGGAACAGCCAAACCTATAAGTCTGGTATCAAAGAGTGGAGCACTCATACAGGACATCCTTGGTGTCTCAAGTCTAAGAACCAGATACACCACTAGGACTACGGAATCGTTGTCTGATAATAAGGCATCATCAACCATCCAGCATTCCGTAAGCGGATCAATCAGTGAACTCATTCTCCAATGAGCACCTGTACTGTATCCCTAGTGTCCCTACACGAGCAGCTATGAGACCAGATGCATCCATCATATGGACGGGTATACAGCACACCAGTCTATCCGGTTATCACGATGTCCCTCTCGAGTAACCTATGACCGGGATTATTTAGGATATGTGTTTAAAGGTGAATCGATCTCATTATCGTGATCTCATCACGATCCGATTCCCATTGCACAAATCCAAGGACATCACTATACATATGCATTTATGCAATAGTTATAAAGTGATATACGCCAAAAATATAATAAGCAAAAAAGATTCTGTATCAAGTCACACGTGCCATCACTCACGTGATTGGCTTGCTGGGCACTTATGACTAGCAATCTCCCACTTGACCTAAAGCCAATCACCTATGTGTCTGATCCCCATCAGACCCCTGTGACGCTCATAGACAATTTGAGACAACGGCTTTGTCAGTGGATCTGCAATGTTATCTTCGGATGGAACTCTTTCCACTACTACATCTCCTCGGGTTACGATCTCTCTTATAAGCTGGAACCTCCTCAGAACACTTCTGATGAGACCCGGGTTCCCTTATTTGAGTAATCACCCCATAGTCGTCGCAATATAAGGAAGTCGACTTGTCGCTATCTGTATCGACTCCCAAATCTGTGATGAACTTTTTCACCCAGACTCCCTCCTTTGCTGCATCCGATGCAGCAATGTACTCCGCCTCTGTGGTCGAGTCAGCAGTGGTATCTTGCTTGGAACTCTTCCAGCACACTGCTCCTCCATTCAAGGTGTACACATACCCTGAATTCGACTTGCTATCATCGACATCAGACTGAAAACTTGAGTCAGTGAAGCCTTCAACCTTAAGGCTATTACCTCCATTTATTAGTAAACAATCCTTAGTGCTTCTCAAGTACTTAAGGATACACTTTACTACTTTCTAGTGCTCCAAGCCTGGATCCGCCTGATACCTGCTCGTGACACTCAAAGCATGCGCTATATCAGGCCTAGTACATAGCATGGCATACATGATAGATCCTATTGCTGAGGCATAAGGTATCATATTCATGTTTGCCCTTTGGAATTTTCCATGCCAAACCTTTTGACAATGGTTTCTATGTACCTGGACTAGGACAAGCCAAGCATCCTCTTGGATCTATCTCTATAGATTCTAATCCCCAAGATATAGGATGCTTCCCCTAAGTCCTTCATGGAGAAGTGTCTAGATAACCAAGCCTTTACTGTGGATAGCATTCCTATGTCATTCCCAATAATGAGGATGTCATCCATATATAACACCAAAAAGGTGATAGCGCTCCCACTTACCTTTCTGTATACACAAGGCTCATAATCATAGTGTGCTGCAATAGCCAATAGAATTCTGATGGATTTTAGCATTGCTACGGGTGAGAAAGTTTCGTCGTAGTCAACACCTTGCCTTTGACGATACCCCTTAGCCACTAGCCTTGCTTTATAGGTCTCTACCTTTCAATCTACTCCGATCTTTTTCTTAAAGATCCACTTGCAACCGATGGGTACAATACCTTCGGGTGCATCAACTAGGTTCCAAACCTTATTGGAGTACATAGAATCCATCTCAGAATTCATGGCTTCTTTCCACTTCCCGGAGTCTATACTCATAATAGCCTCCTCGTAGGTCTGAGGATCAATATCCTCTACATCCTCTGCTCTAATATGTCCCACATATCTCTCAGGAGGATGGGATACTTTATCAGACCTGCGTAAAGTTGAAACTTGTGTATTAGATACCTGAACAGACTCGGGCTGTAGAGTGGTGCTTGAGCTTGGTTCTCCAACCTCGCTCAATTCTATCATTCTCCCACTGTCTCCGTCAAGAATGTGTTCCTTCTCAAGGAACACTGCTCTCTTAGCTACAAAGACCTTTTGGTCCTCGAGATGATAGAAGTAATACCCACAAGTTTCCTTGGGGTATCCCACAAATTTACATCGCCCTGTCCTTGATTCTAACTTATCGGGGTTGTGTCTTTTAACATGGGCAGAGCAGCCCCAAATCTTAACTACTTTAAGATCAGGCTTCTTCCCTTTCCATATCTCATATGGTGTAGACACCACCGACTTAGTTGGAACTCTGTTCAGAAGGTAAGCTGCGGTTTCTAGGGCATATCCCCAGAATGAGATGGGTAGGTCAGCGAAACTCATCATGGACCGTACCATATCTAATAATGTACGATTTCTCCTTTCAGAGACACCATTGAGCTGAGGTGTATAAGGAGGTGTCCATTGGGATAATATCCCATGGTCCTTGAGGAAGTGAGTAAACTCTGTACTTAAGTACTCACCTCCTCGATCTAATCAAAGAGTTTTGATACTCTTTCCAGTCTGGTTCTCCACCTCATTCTTATACTCTCTGAATTTCTCAAAGGCCTCGG
The DNA here is from genome assembly GCF_036884655.1 of Musa acuminata AAA Group. Lineage (NCBI taxonomy): Eukaryota > Viridiplantae > Streptophyta > Magnoliopsida > Zingiberales > Musaceae > Musa > Musa acuminata. The sequence goes on along the minus strand of NC_088358.1, from coordinate 329,981 downwards.
ACTTGTACTTCATTAAGTACACATATCCATACCTTGAGAAATCATCAGTAAATGTAATGAAGTAGGAGTAACCTCCAATGGCATGAGTTGACATGGGTCCACATACATCACTATGTATGAGTTCCAACAACTCAGTGGCTCTCTCTCCAGTTCCACTAAATGGAGAGTTGGTCAGTTTTCCACGAATGCAAGGCTCACAAGTTGCATATGACACATAGTCGAATGGATCTAGATATCCATCATTTAGCAACTTTTGAATCCTTCTTTCATGGATGTGACCTAGCCTACAATGCCACAGGTATGCACTGTTCAACTCATCTCGTTTCCTTTTGGACATATTTATATTCATGATATGTGGAGTGGTGTCTAACATAAATAAACCATTATGCAATGTTCCTTTCGTGATGATCTTATCATCTAATAATATCGAACAACCATTGTTCTCAAAAACAAATTTATATCCACTAACTGTTAAATATGAAATGGAGATAATGTTTTTGATAATAGAAGGAACAAAATAACATGCATCTAATGCAATAAAAGCTCCACTAGGCAGATGTAGGGCGACCTCGCCAACAGCTAAAACAGCAACTTTTGCTCCATTACCCATCTTGAGGTCAATCTCGCCTCTCTCTAGTCTCCTAGGCCTTGCTAGAACCTGCAACGAATTACATATATGATAAGCACTACCGGTATCTAATATCCATGTGTTATCATAAGAGTCTGACAAATGGAGACCGATCATGAATGTACCTGAAGCTTCATCAAGCTTTTGTTTCGCCCTTTCTGCAAGGTACTCTTTGCAGTTTCTCTTCCAGTGCCCATCTTTACCACAGTGGAAGCACTGGCCTTTGTCCTTTGTTGGGTCTTTCTTAGCAACCTTTGCTTTACCTTGTTTGCCCTTGCCCTTTCCCTTCTTAAGGGACCTTTCTGCTTTCCTTTTCTTTCTGGTCTCACCAGTGTAGAGAACTGGCTTCTCTTTCTTAATAGTACTCTCTGCCTCCCTCAACATATTGAGGAGCTCTGGGAGAGTCACCTCAAGCTTGTTCATATTAAAGTTCATTATGAACTGTGAAAAGGAATCTGGTAGGGACTGAAGCACAATGTCCACACACAAGTTATCCTCTAGGACCATTCCTAGACCTGTGAGTTTCTCTATCCACTCAATCATCTTTAGGACATGGTTCTGAACCGGTGTCCCCTCAGTCATCCTAGCGCGGAAAAGGCTCTTGGATATCTCATATCGTTGAGTCCTTCCCTGTTCCTCAAACAATTTACGGACATGTAGGAGAATGGATCTGGCATCCATCTTTTCATGTTGTCTTTGTAACTCTGGAGTCATAGAGCCCAACATATAGCACTGAGCAAGAGTGGAGTCATCAATGTACTTCACGTAGCGAGCGATCTCATCCTCGCTTGCCCCTTCTTCGGGCGTAGGCATCACTGTATCAAGGACGTACACGATTTTCTCCGCTGTGAGAACAATTCTCAAGTTACGGAGCCAATCCGTATAATTTGGACCAGTGAGGCGGTTGACATCAAGTATGCCACGTAAGGGATTTGAAAGCGACATTTTTCTGAAAATAAAGATGTAGCAAAAATGAATAACATGCAGATTTTGCAAGAAATAAACTATCAAGATATGGACTTCTATCTTAATATGCTCCCACTATTTTACTAACGAGTCACGCGACACCCTCAGCACGTGAAACGGAAGTCTCCGGCAGACTTCTAGTGGGGATCAGGATCCAATCAGCGTCTTAGTGTAACCTCGAGGGACTCGACCAATCACACTAAGCCTAAAAGGTAGACAACTCTTGCCGATCACAACTCCTTGTGATTCCCGTCCTGTTCAGCCTCCGAATCACCATGGCCTCGAGGGACTCGACCAACCATGATGCTCGGTTAAGTCAACACCTTCGTTACAAGATGAGTCTGATTTGATGATATACCCTCGAGGGACTCGACCAAGCATATCATGCCCTCAGGTCACCGGTGACATCTCTATGTCGTAAGCAAGATAGCGAATCGCGATATAGGTGAGTCTCGAGGGACTCGACCAACTCAACCTACACCGGGATTCGGTTCCTACTCATAACGATGGAAGGCCACGTGGGTCAATCTAATTGCCTCACGTTTACCGACTTAATATTATCGAGAGATGTTTCTATGATTTGGTCTCCTATTATGACATGTCACACATGTACATATTTAATATATATCTACATCGCATGCAAATATATATACATATCTAGTATGTGTATAAGCAATCACACCAGATGATCATGGACCACAACCTAATATGATTAGGCCCGAGCCAGTAGGCCTAATCACTCACATCAAGATCTATGTGTGCAACGGTGCATCTCCATGCCTTGTGATCGTCCATCTCGTCCTCGTTGGTTCCGTCGACATCTTGATGCATCTTCATGCATCACGATCGTCCGTCTCGTGGGTCCCGCTATGGCTTCCACGCTCCCGCTGCGCCTCCTCATGTGATTACAACTTAATCATAGGCACGCAGGCCCGACAATAAACGAGAAATATAATGGAGGTTCGTAGACCTCAATAATAATAATCACAAGTACACACATCACACGGTCCATGATCATCCGTCCACTCATCATACATCACATGTATAAATAATCGTCATTATGTAGGACTACTAGATAATAAAAATAATAATCAACTAAACCTTTTAATTAATTAATATTTTCTGAAATCAGGGATATATAGGGAATTTCTCAATTCCTAAGGGTATTTTCGTAATTTGGACAAAAGATAGAAACTGGAATTTCTTAAATTCCGAGGGGCAAAACTATCTTTTTCCCATAAAACCCTAATTCCCTCTTACTGCTGCTGCTACTGCCGCCGCCACCCTGCTGGCGGCGGCCTGTGCGGCGAGGGGCGGGGCGCTGCCCTCGCCTGCGGGCGGCACGCCCGCTGGCGGCGATGCCGCTGCGGGTGGGCTCCCCCTTCGGGCGCCGCTGCCTCCGCAGGCGGTGCTGTCCCGCCGGGCGGCCGCCCCTGTGGGGGGGTTTCGCCCGCGGGAGCAGCGGCGGCAGGCGTCGCGCGTCGCTACCCTGCGGCGGCAGGCGCCGCTTTCTTTCGGCGGCAGGCGCCGCTGCCCTGCGGCGCCTCTGCTCGTGGGTTGCCAGCCCCGCCAGCAGCAAGCCTGCTGCAAGCAGACCGCCGGCCGGCTGCTGCAGGCACAGCGCTTGCGCATGCGCCGGCGCTGTGCTGCCTGGCTGCGGCTGCGGCTGCCGCTGCAGGTGGCTGCAGGCATGCAGATCGAGGGCAGCAACTGTTGCTGCCCTTCCTCACTTTTGCGTCAACGATTTTGACGTCAATATTCTTCCTAAACACAACACACGCAGTTCAAAACCAATCATTCGCACGAACAACCTGGCTCTGATACCACTGTTGGGAAATCATGGGGGCGACATCATATGCGCAGCGGAAGAACAAGAAAACAAAAATCCCCGATTCCCAAAAAGATGTTCGTCGTCGTGCGAAGATTGGTGCGCAAAATCCGCAAAACACAAAACTGCGTATAGAGATTGTGTTACCTAGGGAGATCGTATATCCCTGTTTCCTTGCAGATCCTCAGGAGAGGGTGAAGGAGGTCAAGCGTCCTCCTCTCTAGCGGTGATCCACACAGCAGGGTTGCGACGACGCTCCTCAAAACTCCAGGCCTACTCTAAGGTGGAGAGGGAGAGGAGAATAGGAAGGGCAAGCAAAGACTCTAGCCTATGAGGCTGTGAATCCCTCCTATTTATAGAGATCCCGTGTCAAAACCCTAATGGGTCCTTTCCCTAGTGGGTATTGGATCTGCATCCAATAAGACAAGGGCTCCGTCGGATATCTCATATCCGAACCTCTACTCATCGCAATGCCTACCATATGTGTGTGACCCTCTAGGCCCAATATCGAGCTGGCCGTGAGTCATACCTGTCAGAACTCCTTCTAACTAAGTGAATTATTATCTCTGTAATAATTCACTCGACTCATCGACTACGGAAGTACTAGGCCACTACGCCGTAGTCCCCAGACGATACAGGGGAATCCAATCCATTGGACCTGTCTGTCCTCAGTTACCATGTACCTATAGTCCCTCATCCATCTAATATCCCAGAGACCGTATATCGAGCATGGTGCTGTCAGACCCATACGGTTTCTACTTGAGTCTCGCTCTAATCGGATTCTCCCGGAGAACTCTTTCTCTCTCAACCCGAATGACCCTGGCCAGGGATTTGTCTGAGCAAGAACACATGGGATATTCCTCTCATGATACCGAGAGTGGATGATCCTCTATCGACACTCAATAGCCCTCGTAAGGTCGACTACCACTCCCAATGACCAGCTGTACTAGATCTGGGAACAGCCAAACCTATAAGTCTGGTATCAAAGAGTGGAGCACTCATACAGGACATCCTTGGTGTCTCAAGTCTAAGAACCAGATACACCACTAGGACTACGGAATCGTTGTCTGACAATAAGGCATCATCAACCATCCAGCATTCCGTAAGCGGATCAATCAGTGAACTCATTCTCCAATGAGCACCTGTACTGTATCCCTAGTGTCCCTACACGAGCAGCTATGAGACCAGATGCATCCATCATATGGACGGGTATACAGCACACCAGTCTATCCGGTTATCACGATGTCCCTCTCGAGTAACCTATGACCGGGATTATTTAGGATATGTGTTTAAAGGTGAATCGATCTCATTATCGTGATCTCATCACGATCCGATTCCCATTGCACAAATCCAAGGACATCACTATACATATGCATTTATGCAATAGTTATAAAGTGATATACGCCAAAAATATAATAAGCAAAAAAGATTCTGTATCAAGTCACACGTGCCATCACTCACGTGATTGGCTTGCTGGGCACTTATGACTAGCAGTCTCAAGTCTAAGGACCAAATATACCACTAGGACTACGGAATCGCTGTTTGACAATAAGGCATCATCAACCATCCAGCATTCCGTAAGCGGATTAATCAGTGAACTCATTCTCCAATGAGCACCTGTACTGTATCCCTAGTGTCCCTACACGAGCAGCTATGAGACCAGCTGCATCCATCATATGGACGGGTATACAACACACCAGTCTGTCCGGTTATCACGATGTCCCTCTCGAGTAACCTATGATCGGGATTATTTAGGATATGTGTTTAAAGGTGAATCAATCTCATTATCGTGATCTCATCACGATCCGATTCCCATTGCACAAATCCAAGGACATCACAATATATATATGCACATATGCAATAGTTATAAAGTGATATACGCCAAAATATAATAAGCAAAAAGATTATGTATCATGTCACACGTGCCATCACTCACGTGATTGGCTTGCTGGGCACCTATGACTAGCAATCTCCCACTTGACCTAAAGCCAATCACCTATGTGTCTGATCCCCATCAGACCCCTGTGACGCTCAAAGACAATCTGAGACAACGGCTTTGTCAGTGGATTTGCAATGTTATCTTCGGATGGAACTCTTTCCACTGCTATATCTCCTCGGGTTACGATCTCTTTGATAATCTGGAACCTCCTCAGAACACTTCTGATGAGACCCGGGTTCCCTTATTTGAGTAATCGCCCCATAGTTGTCGCAATATAAGGAAGTCGACTTCTCGCTATCCGGAACGACTCCCAAATCTGTAATGAACTTCTTCAACCAGACTCCCTCCTTTGCTGCATCTGATGCAGCAATGTACTCCGCCTCTGTGGTCGAGTCAGCAGTAGTATCTTGCTTGGAACTCTTCCAGCACACTGCTCCTCCATTCAAGGTGTACACATACCCTGAATTCGACTTGCTATCATCGATATCGGACTGAAAACTTGAGTCAGTGTAGCCTTCAACCTTAAGGCTATTACCTCCATATACTAGTAAAAGATCCTTAGTCCTTCTCGAGTACTTAAGGATACACTTTACTGCTTTCCAATGCTCCAAGCCTGGATCCGCCTGATACCTGCTCGTGACACTCAGAGCATGCGCTATATCAGGCCTAGTATATAGCATAGCATACATGATAGACCCTATTACTGAGGCATAAGGTATTATATTCATGTTCGCCCTTTCTTCTGGAGTCTTTGGGGACATACTCGTAGAAAGCGATATCCCATGTCTCCTCAGTATGAGACCTCTCTTGGAATTTTTCATGCCAAACCTTTTGACAATGGTTTCTATGTACCTGGACTGGGACAAGCCAAGCATCCTCTTGGATCTATCTCTATAGATTCTAATCCCCAAGATATAGGATGCTTCTCCTGAGTCCTTCATGGAGAAGTGTCTAGATAACCAAGCCTTTACTGCGGATAGCATTCCTACGTCGTTCCCAATGATGAGGATGTCATCCACATATAACACCAAAAAAGGTAATAGCACTCCCACTTACCTTCCTGTACACACAAGGCTCATCTTCGTTCTTAACGAAGTCATAAGATCTGATTGCCTCATCAAATCTTATGTTCCAACTTCGGGAAGCTTGCTTTAGTCCATAAATGGATCTAAGCAACCAACACACCTTATCTGGGCAGTTCTTGGACACGAATCCCTCAGGTTGCATCATATATACCTCCTCCTCGAGGTTCCCATTGAGGAATGCGGTTTTCACATCCATCTGCCAGATCTCATAATCATAGTGTGCTGCAATAGCCAATAGAATTCTGATGGATTTTAGCATTACTAAGGATGAGAAGGTTTCGTCGTAGTCAACACCTTGCCTTTGACGATACCCCTTAGCCACTAGCCTTGCTTTATAGGTCTCTACCTTTCCATCTACTCCAATCTTTTTCTTAAAGATCCACTTGCAACCGATGGGTACAATACCTTCAGGAGCATCAACTAGGTTCCAAACCTTATTGGAGTACATAGAATCCATCTCAGAATTCATGGCTTCTTGCCACTTCCCATAGTCTATACTCATAATAGCCTCCTCGTAGGTCTGAGGATCAATAACCTCAACATCCTCTCCTCTAATATGTCCCACATATCCTTCAGGAGGATGGGATACTCTATCAGCCCTGCGTAAAGTTGAAACTTGTGTATTATGTACCTGAACAGACTCGGGCTGTAGAGTGGTGCTTGAGCTTGGTTCTCCAACCTCGCTCAACTCTATCATTCTCCCACTATCTCCGCCAAGAATGTGTTCCTTCTCAAGGAACACTACTCTCTTTGCTACAAAGACCTTTTGGTCCTCAAGATGATAGAAATAATACCCACAAGTTTCCATGGGGTATCCCTCAAATTTGCATCGCTCTGTCCTTGATTCTAACTTATCGGGGTTGTGTCTTTTAACGTGGGTAGGGCAGCCCCAAATCTTAACAACCTTAAGATCAGGCTTCTTCCCTTTCCATATCTCATATGGTGTAGACACTACCGACTTAGTTGGAACTCTGTTTAGAAGGTAAGCTGCGATTTCTAGGGCATATCCCTAGAATAAGATGGGTAGGTCAGCGAAACTCATCATGGACCGTACCATATCTAATAGCGTATGATTTCTCCTTTCAGAGATACCATTGAGCTGAGGTGTATAAGGAGGTGTCCATTGGGATAATATTCCATGGTCCTTGAGGAATTGAGTAAACTATGTACTTAAGTACTCACCTCCTCGATCTGATCGAAGAGTTTTGATACTCTTTCTAGTCTGGTTATCCACCTTATTCTTATACTCTCTGAATTTCTCAAAGGCCTCAGACTTATACTTCATTAAGTACACATATCCATATTTTGAAAAATCATCAGTAAAGGTAATGAAGTAGGAGTAACCACCAATGGCATGAGTTAACATGGGTCCACATACATCACTATATATGAGTTCCAACAACTCAGTGGCTCTCTCTCCAATTCCACTAAATGGAGAGTTGGTTAGTTTTTCACGAAGGCAAGGCTTGCAAGTTGCATATGACACATAGTCAACGTAACTGTTAGGACTCTAGCTAGGAGAGTCCTAATTGAGAGGGACATTCATGTAAAACCTACCTAAGCCGACCCCTATTAAAGAGGTGAAGTGGCCGGCTAGGGTTAGGAGGTTATTTCTTAGAGAAGAATAAGGAGTTGTAAAGGAATAGGAGTCTTGAGTAGGAGTCCTATTAGGAGTTGGTTAGAAGTAAGAGTCTTGAGTATGAGTCCTATTAGGAGTTGGTTAGAAGTATGAGTCTTAAGTAAGAGTCCTATTAGGAGTTAGGGTTTAGAAGCCCTATAAATAGTCATATATTCCACCTCTTTTTATAAGCAATAGATGAATCTTCTCTGCAGCCTTTGAGCAGCAACTTGGAGGGAGGAACCCCTATAGAATTCCAAGGAGGCTGATCCCCTAAAGAGATCAACCCCAAGTTTAGAATCTGTAAGGGTTCTAACACTTGGTATTAGAGCAACATTCTTGGCATCTCGCTGCCCTTCCATAGCCATCCATCAACCCTCCACAACCGCCCAAAGCAATTTCCACAATTGCATAAAAGATCGTTGCCAAATTCCGTCGTCATCTCCACCACTACGGATCATCCTTTGGTCTCCCCGTGAATTGCAATAGGTTTTGGTTTTCTACCTTATTGCTGCTGCAATTTAGTTATTCTTATTTGAAAATCCCAAAAAAATTATTTCTATATTGCTGCATAAACTTTTCGTCATAAAGTTTTCATCTCTACGACGAAAGATACATTGCAGAATTCCAACCGTATAGCACCGTCTGTTTGATCTTGCTACTGTGTTTTTTCTATCCAAATCTCTACGAAATTTTTATGACATCTTTGACATTTCCTAACAACAGATTTCCTTTGGTTTTGTCAAAAAATTCTCAATATAAACCATTGATATTTTACGTCTAATATGCTATACTTGAAAATCTGCACTGTAAAATTTCAACCGCATAGCATTGTTTTTTTTTTATCTTGATACTACGTTGTTTCTATCCAAATCTCTATGAAATTTTTATGATAGCTTTGACACTTCCTATCAGTAGATTTCCCTTTGGTTTCATCAAAAAATTCTAAATATAAACCACTGATCTTTTACATTTAATCTGCTATACTTAAAAATCTGTGCTGCAGAAAATTTCAGCCGCATATTGTTGCCTTAACCCATCTATTTGCAATCTTTTTTGAATGAAATTTCTTATACACTTCATAGATCATCTTGGCTTCCATCTAAGATTGATCTATAAAGAAATTCATCTCCAAAAATAATTTTGTGTTGCTGCAAATTTTCATCGTAACCCGCTGAAATTTTTCGATGAGAATTCTGCAATCGCAACTTGCACCAATTTCCTTGCTGTTATACTGCCGAAATTTTCTTGATTAAATTAGATATCCTTGCTGTCATATAAACTGTGATTTTGCTATCAATTCCCTCCTCAATTCTCTCAAGTTTTTGGTGGAAATTACGTTGAGAAACCGTTGTTTCTTCGACGACAATTCTACTCTTACAAGATAGCACATACTTGCTGCAACTTCCACTGATTTCTATCAAACCTTTGCTACCATCTACCACAGATCCAAAACTTTCATCTACAGCCCTAAAAATCCACCAAACCACACCCTATAACTGCACCCAAAATAGCCACAAAACAAGCCTAAACCGTAGCTTACATCCACCAATCCACCAACCCTTTCGACCATCACCTCTCTCAACCAATATATGCCCTTAACCCGACAACAAAAGAGAGATCTTAACATCACAGATTTGGTGGCTTATACTATAGCATTTGAGGAGGTAATCAATGCTAAATTCAAAGCCTTCGAGGCGCGAATGGAGGATAATATTTGGACGCTCTTTACCGAACTCAGATTGGGCCGACTACTAAGCCCGAAGAAATCACATCAAGGAGAGAGCTTTGCCCAATTGCACCAAGCCCGAAGATATGACTTCCAAGAGAAGGGAAGCTCTATGACCAACCCCAACTATCCATGCATGAGAGTGGACTTCCCTAGATGGGAAGAAGGAGACCCGATTGATTGGATCTCGTGCGCGGAGCGATATTTTCGGTACCACAAAACCGCGGATGCATCTATGGTGAAAATTGCAGCTATACATCTTGAAGGGGATGCTAAACAGTGGTTTGACTAGTTTGAACATACTTATGGAGTCCTTTCATGGCGACAATTCAAAGAAGGACTGCTGATCCGCTTCAGACCAACCGATTACGAGAATATTGATGGACAACTAGCAAAGATCCGACAAACCTCCACCATTCAGGAGTACCAAACCAGGTTTGAAAGGTTATCTAATCAAACTCATGATTGGTCTCAAAAACAGCTATTAAGGACCTTCATTGAGGGCTTGAAGCTGGAGATCCGAGGAGAAATTAAAGCATGACAACCGTACACGCTTATAGCAGCCATCTCTTTTGCACGACATAAAGAGGAGCAATTGAACCATGAAGCTTGAAGGACTAGGGTCACTCCTCAACCAGCAATATTAAAGCCCTCAGCCCCCCTTACTGTCGATCAAGTCCCTACACCAAAGAGGTTAACAAGAGAAGAGCTTCAGGAGCGATATGCGAAGGGGTTATGTTGGCATTGTGACGAGCCGTGGAGCCGTAAGCATCGCTGTAGTAAAGGGAGACTTCTTATGATTGAACCAATAGAAGAAGAGGTCATTGAACATCCAGAAGAGAACCTTGAACATAAAGAAGATGCGGAAGAAGAGCCACAACCGACTGACGTTACAGTACACGCACTAGCCGGCTACTCAAACCCACAAACGATAAAAGTTGGAGGCCTTCTCAAACAACAACCGATCACTGTTCTCATCGACACGGGCAGTACTACTAACTTCCTAAATAGTAAGCTTGCTGTTCGGATAACATTACCTATCGAGAATCGCTGCAGGTTTGATGTTAAGGTCACCGACGGACGAATTTTGAATTGTGATCGTAGGCGCCCGTAGGAGAAACTATTGCTGCAGGACCAAGAGATAATTGCAGATTTCTTCCTTCTCCCTCTTAACAATCATGAGGCCATGCTCAAAATTAAATGGTTGACGACATTAGGTGATATTTCCTGGAATTTTATGAAACTAATTATGAAATTTTACAGTTAGGAGAAACAAGTGACATTGCACGGTAAACGTGGGGACGACATAACAACGATTTGCACACAACAAATGGAGAGGGTTTTGCATAAAGCATGCAGCGGCTTTTTGGTACAACTTGAGCAGCAAACTAAGGGAGAGCCAACAAAATTTGAAGATCCAAATCTACTTCCTTTGCTTGCTGAATTTTCAGATATATTTGACGAACCGCGCAACCTACCTCTTACCCGTCGGCATGATCATTGTATAACGATTTTTCCAGGCAAATCTCCGGCAAATGCTCAGCCATATCAGTATCCACATCTCTGGAAGGATGAAATAGAAAGGATTATAAAAGAGATGCTCAAAACAAGAGTTATTCGGCCATGTTGCAGCCCCTACTCTTCACCGGTGCTCCTCATACGAAAGAAGGATGGAATATGAAGATTATGTGTTGATTACCGAGCTCTCAATGGCATAACCATCAAGGATAAATACCCTATTCCAATAGTAGATGAGTTGCTAGATGAAAGGGAGCACAAATCTTTACAAAGTTGGACCTTCGATCTGGGTATCATCAAATATGAGTATGCGAAGAAGACATACCGAAAACCACCTTTTGAACAAACAACAACCACTATGAATTTTTGCTTTCTTCAAAAGAAGGTGGAATATCTTGGGCATATCATATCAGAGGAAGGTGTGGCAGTAGACCCGTTCAAAATTGGAGCAATGCAAAACTGGCTGACCCCGAGGAACATAAAATTGCTACATGGTTTTCTGGGTTTAACAAGCTACTACTGCAAGTCCGTGAAAAACTATGGAGAGATCAGCGCACCACTTACTTCCTTATTGAAAAAAGATGTCTTCCAATGGTCGGACAGAGCCTCCGCTGCCTTCGACAAACTTAAGGCAGCCATGACGACGACGTCGGTGCTAACACTACCAGATTTCAACCGACCCTTCATTATTGAGTCCGACGCATCTGGAGTCGGAATTGGAGCCATTCTCATGCAAGATGGTCGATCACTCACATACACTAGCAAGGCATTATCTCCCTCCCATCAAAATAAGTCAACATATGATAAGGAGATGCTCGCCATTGTGCGCGCAGCAACGAGGTGGAGACCCTACTTGATTGGCCGACGATTTCAAATTAAAATCGACCATAAAAGCCTCAAGTACTTTTTGGAGCGAAAGATATCATCCCCTAAGTAGCAAAAATGGGTAACAAAACTTCTTGGATTTGATTATGAAATAACTTACAAAAAGGGGAAAGAGAATGTTCTTGCAGATGTGCTTTCGGAACTACCCGAGCAAGTTGAAGTTTCGGCCGTTTCACTTCTGACCAGCAACTTTCTTAAGGATATTAAGATGGAATGACATGAAGATTCAAAGACTAGTAAGATTATAAAAAAAAAATTGAAGGAAGCACCAAGCCCCATGGCTCATTACAATTGGGACTCAAAAGAATTACACTATAAGGGACGTATTGTGTTTATGATAAATTCTACTTACATTTTCACGAGTAGATTTTGGACAAAATTATTCCATATGCAGGGTACTAAATTGAAAAGAGTATGACATATCACCCACAAACCACCGGCCAGACAGAAATAGGTGCTTGGAGACAGCCCAAAGCCACCCACCAAATATGACTACCCAAGGAGAACTTCAGACTCAGCCAAGTGCCATTATTGATCGACGGATCATGACTCGACGACGACGATCCACTACTGAATTGCTAATACAGTGAGCAGACCTACTAATAGAAGATGCCACTTGGGAGAACTATGATGACTTAAAGATTAAATTCTCAAAATTTATAAATCGTCAGCCTCGAGGAGAGTCCTAATTGAGAAGGACATTCATGTAAAACCTACCTAAGCCGACCCCTATTAAAGAGGTGAAGTGGCCGGCTAGGGTTAGGAGGTTATTTCTTAGAGAAGAATAAGGAGTTGTAAAGGAATAGGAGTCTTGAGTATGAGTCCTATTAGGAGTTGGTTAGAAGAAGGAGTCTTGAGTAGGAGTCCTATTAGGAGTTGGTTAGAAGTAGGAGTCTTAAGTAAGAGTCCTATTAGGAGTTAGGGTTTAGAAGCCCTATAAATAGTCATGTATTCCACCTCTTTCTTAAGCAATAGATGAATCTTTTCTGCAGCCTTTGAGCAGCAACTTGGAGGGAGGAACCTCTATAGAGTTCCAGGGAGGCTGATCCCCTAAAGAGATCAACCCCAAGTTTAGAATCTGCAAGGGTTCTAACAGTAACCTACATCCACTTTTCGCTTCCTCCTCTGACGTGGTCACTAGCATCCACTAGAGGCCTTCCTTCAATAGGCAAAGACCAACCACCCTTTTACAACTTTTCTCCTTTTGCCGAGCTTAGGAGACAACCCTTACAAGTTTCACTCCTCTCTTGAATGATCTCAACATTTAGAAAGTAGGAGGAGAACTATTGAATCTCGTATTTTGATGATGAAACCAATTGATAATTACGTTTATATTTTAATCTGTATTTTGAGTGACGTAGGATGCTTCGATCAGGATGAGATAATTAAAGCAGGAAAAATTATGTTGTGCCGGAGGAAAACATGTCAGAAGATTAGACGTCGGGCCGATGGATCGATCGAGGTATTGATAGAAGACTTCGGGCCTTGGATTTTGGCATTGGGCCAAGAAGAGCAGATATTGCGCCAGGGATATCGGAGTTGTGGAGTCAACTGGCCGATTGGGCAATAGGCTGTAAGAGAGGATAATGCACCAAAGAATCGGACGAAGCGTCGAACGAAGCGTCGAGGGACCAATGACATGCTAGACAACTTGATTAATGCTTAGTATTAATTGTTTAGATCGAAGTATGTTTTACATATGCAGGATTAACTACGATAGCAAGGCATGAAGCGAAATGAAGTCCCGGAGTCAAGATCGAGATCACGTTGGGAATTCGAGAGTTCATCGAAAGTCCGGACGTTTGTCGGAAGTTCTGGAGGAACTAGCCGAGAAGTCTCGGAGCTTGCTAGAGAAGCTCATCGGAACTCACCAAGAAGATCATCATGAAGTCCAGGAGCTTGACGGGAGTCCACTGGAACATTACCGAGAGATCGTCGGAAGCTCGCTAGAAGAATAGATATAGGAACTTGTTTAGCTTAGCAAATGTCTTAGGATTTCGTAGTTAGTAAGTAATTGGGCTTTGATTTGGGCCAACCCAATTAGGGGCTAGCTAGGCCCACATAAGAACTGTGTTGGGCCCAATAAACGGCCTAAACAATGCCCCAAGAAGTCTCACTATCGTGGCACAGTCTTCGAGACTGTGTCAAGCGATGGTACAGCCAATTTGGGTGATTGTACCACCCCTAGCAGGGTGCTAGGTGGTGGTACGGCTAGTCTGGGCGGTAGTACGGCTAGTTTGGGCGGTGGTACCGCCCAGCACTACCCCCCTAGGCAGTGGTATCGCTAGACCTGGGTGGTGATACCGCGCCCAAGGCAGTGTTAGTGTCAAACTGACACTAGGTAGTGGTACCACCCAGAGTAGGCGGTGGTACCACCCGTGCCCAGGAAACCCGAGATGGGAAAGTTTTAGGCTCCAAGTGTGAATCAACTTGAAGCTTATAAATACCTCTTTCATCCCTGATTAAAGCACACAAGCACAGAGAGTCTAAAATCAAAGAAACGCTGCTACTATCTCTTTAGAATTCCCTCCTCTACTCTAAGTGTTAGATTTCTGTAAGAGAGGAGTGTGAGTGCTTGTAAGGGTTATCTCCTAAACCCGGTAAAAGGAGAAGAGGGGTGTAAAAAAGTGATTGGCCTTCACCTATTGACGGAAGGCTTCTAGTGGACGCCGATGACCTCGTCGGAGGAGGAAGCCGAAAGTGGATGTAGGTCAAGATTGATCGAACCACTCTAAATCTCGGTTTGCATTTTATTCTTGCTATTTCCGTACTGCAAACCTCTTTAAGTGCTTATTGCCTTCAATCTATCTTTACGAATACACTTTCAAAGTTATTATCTTTATGAAATGGTTTTTACGAGGGAATCGGTTTTCAAGGTACGAGAGATTTAACAAAGTTGATGTTTTTATCTACTACACTAATTCACCCCCCCTCTTAGTGCCGACTTTGATCCTAACATGATATGCATCATACACATTATCTTTAACAAACTTAATATGAGGAATTCCTCTTACAAGTCCTTTATATGAGATTTGACAAATTAGTTTCATGCTAGCATGACCTAATCTCCTATGCCTAAGCCAAGCATTGTCATTCAAAATCGAAAAACAAATTTCATTACAAAGATCATCAAAATCGATAGTACATACATTATTTTATTTTAGGGCAATCATAGATGTGTTTTTGTGTGGTTTTTCAATAATGCAAGCATTGGATTCAAATCTAATGATGTATCCTTTATCACACAATTGACTAATACTTAAAAGGTTATGCTTTAAGCCATCAACCAAGAATATATCTTCAATAAAGAAGTTGGATTTGTTACCTATGGTTCCTTTACCAATGATTTTACCCTTGTTGTTGTCTTCGAAGGTGATATATTCTTCGTCTAGGCTAGTGAGCTTAGAGAATTGAGATGGATCTCTGGTCATATGCCTTGAGCATCCACTATCAAGATACCATCTTTTGCTCCTAGCTTGTGACGATAAATATTTCTACAAAAAAGGATGATTTTATGTACCCATTTGATATTGGATGCCTCAAAAATTGATCTACATAACTTATCATATTGTATTAGGTCATTTGAGATTCCTTTAGGAATCCAAATCAATTTATGTAGACTATATCTCTTAAATGGACATTTGTACACAACATGTCCAAATTTGTAACAAAAGTTACATTTGTTTTGGGGTGAAACATATAAGATAGGGCCTTTAACGAAGGTGGTTGGATTTTGGTGAGAGCTACTCACAAATCCAATTTCGCTTTTTCTATGAACGTGACCCTTGTTGGGAAGGATCATGTTCAAGGACTTGCTACCAACCTCAAACTTTTCTAAAGTTTTTATGAGTAGCAAGTTTTCCTTTCTAAGTGTTTCTAATTCATCGCATTTTGTGCAAGGAGCTAAACTATCATCATGTTCAATCTTTATTCTATCAAAATCACTAATAAGAGAAGCATGCTCCTTTTCTAATAATTTATATTTTTTACTAACTAATTTATATTCACCGAATAAATCATGAAAAGCACTTAGTAATTCATCAAAAGATAAAGTTGCATCTAATAAACTGCTTACCTCGTCTCCAATAGCTATTTGCGCATAGTGAGCAACTTGCTCGGTGTTTGTTTGCTCATCTTCTTTGGATGCACTTGAGTCGTCCCACATTACTTTAAGAGCATTCTTCTTCTTTGGTCGTTTCTTCTTTACTTGGGGACATTCGCTTTTGAAATATCATAACTTCTTACATTCGTAGCATATGACTTGTTCTTTCTTGGGTTCAAATTTATTTTTAGTGTTATTTCTAAATTTATTCATTTTTATGAATTTTTTGAACTTTCTTGTCAAGAGTGCCAAGTCATCATCATAGTCCTCATCACTTGAATTTTCTTTCAAGTGGTCTTTATGAATTCTTAGTGACATATCCTTTATGTTCTTTGAAAGGTTATTCTCAAGCTCTTTATAAGCATTGCAAGTCATCTCATAGGTGATTAATGACCCGATAAGTTCTTTGAGAGGAAAATTATTCAAGTCCTTGGCCTCTTGAATGGTTGTTACTTTAGGGTCCCAACTGTTTGGAAGGGATCTTAAGATTTTTTTAACAAGTTCAAAATCCGGGAAACTTTTACCAAGTCCTTTTAGACCATTGATGACATCCGTAAATCGGGTGTACATGTCTCCAATGGTCTCACTCGGTTTCATCCGAAACAACTCATAAGTATAGAGTAAAAGATTAATTTTTGACTCCTTTACTCTACTAGTGCCCTCGTGAGTAACTTCAAGTGTGTGCCAAATATCAAAAGTCGTTTCACAAATAAACACTCGATTGAACTCGTTTTTATCTAAGGCACGAAACAAAGCATTCATAGCCTTAGTGTTTAAAGTGAAAGTCTTCTTCTCCAACTCATTCCTATCATTCATTGGAAGAGAATACTTTTGAAAACCATTTTCGACAATGTTCCATAGCTTAAAATCCATAGGAATCAGAAAAATTCTCATTCTAGTCTTCTAATATATATAATCCATTCCATTGAACATGGGCAGACGAGTAATTGAGTGACCCTCTTAGTTGCTGGCAAGTGTTATCTCTCTTGGGTTTTAAACCAAATGAGAGTGACAGAGCTTTGATACCAATTGTTAGGATCAAGAGCGGCACCAAGAGGGGGGGGGGGGGGGGGGGAATTAGTGCAGCGAAAAATTCGTTGATTACGAAAAATATTCATTTCGATTCAATCTGTTTCGGAAAGATACTGAACTTGAAAGCTTTCATAAAAGTGTAAAGGGAAGGTTAAGGAAGTTTGCAGTAATGTAAATTACACAAATAGAAAAGCATATTAGAATTTAGAGTAGTTTGGTCATTGTGGCCTACATCCACTTTCGATTCCTCCTCCGTCAAGGTCACCAGCGTCCACTAATGGCCTTCCTTCAATAGGCGAAGACCAACCACCTTTTATAGCTCTTTCTCCTTTTACCAGGTTTAGGAGATAACCCTTACAAGCCTCACTCGTATTTCTAGAATGGTTACAAAGCTAAGAGAGGGAGGAGGAGGACTCTTCTCACTTATACAACACTTTTAACACCCCAAACACTTAGAATTTTTAACACTTTTGATTGCACTTTTTTTGCCCTTTCATGCAGAAAATGGTGGGATATTTATAAACCCCAATGACTTCTGAATTGAAGCGAAAAAGTGTCACTTCCCTAGATTTCAGGGTACTAGTGGTACTATTGCCATTATTGTGTGGTACTACTGCCTGCAGACTGACATTGGGTGATACCATCGCTTAGTCTGGGTGGTATGACCACCTGACAGAGCTCAAAGATCGAGCTTTGGTAGTGCTACCACTTGACAGCATTAACTATCGACGATACCACCGCCCAATCTGAGCGGTACCACCGCCCAAAACACTTGGGAGACCAAGTCCCAAGCGGTGCCATCGCTTGACAGCATTAACTGTCAGTGGTACCATCACCCAGTCTGGGTGGTACCACTGCCCAAAACACTTGGGAGATTGAGTCCCAAGCAGTGTCACCGCCGGTAGTGATTTTTGGTGCTGAATGGGCTGTTCAATCTGGCCCAATTCAGCCCTATTGGCCCTTAATTGAGTTAGTGGGATCACCTCCCAATCCTAACTCAATTAATGTTCTAACTATGCTTAAGGCAAGCAATTAGTTTGGTATGTCAATTTTTCTCTCAGCGATCCTCCGGCGAACTTCTCGGCGAGTTCTCCGACGTGCTTCCGGCGAACTCCCGACGAACTCTTGGCGATCTTCCGACAAACTCTCGACGATCTTCCGACGAACTCTCGACGATCTTCAAACGAACTCTCGGTGAGCTCCGGTACATAGTTTGAATCTTCGACTCCGGCCCATCATCTGCTTTACACCTTACTGCTATCATAGTTTAATCCTACATACTTATCTCAACACATAGATTAGGTCAAATAATTTACTAATTGATTTCATCATCAAAATCTAAGATTCAAAAATTAGTCCTCTAAACTACTTCGATCTAGACAAATTATTACAAGTAGGAATACTAAGTTGTCTGCCATGTCATTGGTTTATCCAGTACTTCGTCCGAACCTTCGGTGCATCATCCTCTCTTGCGGCATATTCCCCAATCAGCATGTTGACCTCCGCAACACCTGATCTCCTTTGCACAATGTCTGATCCTTCTGGCCCGATGCCCAAATTCATGGCACGAAGCCTTTTGTTGACACGTCGACCTTCCTCCAGTCCGACATTCAATCTTCTGACATGTTCCATTCCGATCCAACTTTTGATTCTACTACTTTAATCGATTTATCATCCCTGATTAAAGCTAGTCTTGCATCACTTAAATGCATATTAGATCATAACTTTATCAATTTATTTCATCATCAAAATTCGAGATTTAACAATCTCCCCCTTTTTGATGATGATAGAGAGTTTAACTAAACTCTCCCTATCAATATGCCATATTGATAGAACCTTGAATTCAAGTCAAAGCAATTACAATCATGATCATATACAACATATTATACGCATATCATTGCATTGCATGCATCTTTATCATAAGTATCATAAATATTTCAAATCATCATGGTATCAAAATATCAAAGTATATTATATCCTACCATGTATGATCATCATAACTTCTAATTGTATGCATCATCATAATACCATGAGTATTTTATTTATCATTTCATATCATTATAACTTCTCTCTCGTCATCAATAAAAAGGAGAAAAGTGTAACTAGCATGTATTTGATACATAATTTCAAATCATTACATATATCATTGCATAATTTCAAGTTTTGAAACATCATACATCTTCACATAATATCATGTATTTGAAACATCATTGCATATATCATCATGCAAGCTAGCAAGTTTTTTTAGATATAAAAATTAGCAAAATTTTTACATCTTTTGAGATGTGCAAGATAGCATGTTTTTGCATCTTCTTGAAATGTGCAAGCTAGCACTTTTTTTTAGATGTGTAAGCACTTTTGGTTCTTCTTTAGATGTGCAAGCTAGCATTTTTGCGTTTCTTGAGATGCGCAAGCTAGCAATTCTTTCTCCTTGCAATTTGCAAGCTAGCAAATTTAGGAAGTTTTACATCATTTTAGAACATACAAGCTAACAAATTTTATATCATTTTAGAACATGAAAGCTAGCAACTTTTACATCATTTTAGAATATGCAAGCTAGCAATTTTATCTTTTCTTTGCAATGTTCAAGCTAGCAAGACAAAATCTCCCCCTTTGTTATTGTCAAAGAGAAGGGAAGAATCCAATAGTACAATTTTTCTTCCTTTTTTACATTAGTGAATCAATCATATCATGAGTTATATAAGTACAAGGTAATTATACATAATAAAATTCAAGTCATAAACATCAAGAAGTCAAGTGACATATCATGGTTAATTTGAATACATCTCTTCTTTAGTTAAAAGAAAAATCTTGATTTATAGTAAAACTCAAGTCATAAAAATCGAGAAATCAAGATCATAATCCAAAAAATGTATAAGAAAATTTATGCATTTGAGAGATTTAACATACCTAAGTTTAACATTCAAGTTGGCAATTATGGTTTTCTTGAGATACTAGCAATTTTCTTTCTCCCTTTTTGTTATTGTAAGAAGGGAAGGTTACAATAGTGCAAAATTTTTCCCTTTACATCATTTTTCAAATCATCACATAAAATATATCAAGAAAAATTAACTTGCTGATGAGATAGTTGTGAATACAAATTTCAAGTTGTGAATATCAATAGATAAATTATGATTCTTTTGGATAAATCAAATAGTGAAAAGATGAATTATAGGAAACGATCTTATTCAAATGAAAAACACAAAACCGAGAAATCAAGATTCATATGGATAATTTTTCTCTTTAGTAAATGATAAAAAGAAATATAGAGAACAAAGATGAGATCTTGATTCACATAAGATATCTTGAGTTAAGAAATCAGGAGAATGTTCATGATTTGATTGAAAAAATCTTATTTAAATTCAAATCATCAAATCATCAAAATTATTTTCATAATCCAAGAGATTCATAGAATGATACAAATAGATATATCAATCTCTTTTTAAAAACTCGATAAGATAGGGATTGAAAAATTTTCAAGAAAAATGAATTCCCCATTTTTTATTTTAATTTCAATGATTGATTTCATATAAGCATGTCCTTGTTTTCTATGCAAAATCCATGCATTATGTTTAATACCAAAAAAAATGATTTATCACAAAAATCATTAAGATCAAAAGTGTAATACATAATTCCGAAACATAAGATTTCAAATCATCATTGCTTCAAATTCTCTTGCATAGTATAAAATCATCAAGCATGATTTCATAAAGCATTTTCAATCAAAATCATTTTGTTTGTTGTAGTAATGCATTTTTATTTTTAAATGAATCTAACTCTTCATGCTTAGTGCTAGGTATTAACAAACAATTGTCATACTCAAGATTTTAATTTTTTTTAAATTACTAGAAAGAGAAGCATGATTTTTTTTTTTACATATTTTTATTTCTTACTAACTAATTTAAAAATAACTCATGAAATGTATCAAGTAATTTCATAGTAAGATAAAGAATATTTGTTTGAGTTGTTTACCTTATTATCGAGAGTCATCAAAGCGAAGTTCATAACTTCGTCTTCATCTATTTGCTCCTTGTCTTCGAATGCACTCAAATTGTCCCAAGTCACCTTGAGTGCTTTCTTCTTCTTTGGAAGTTTTTTCTTTTTAAGTTCATTTTTATTTTTAGTTTCATGTTTTATAAATTTTTTAAATTTACTTGTGAGGAGTTCTATGTCATCATCACTTGAGCATTTGCTTGAGTGGTCTTCTTTGGTTCTAAGTGCCAAGTTCGTCCTATTCTTTGGAAGATTGTTTTCAAGTTCATTATGTGTAATATATATCATTTCATAGGTCATCAAAGACCTGATAAGTTCTTCAAGTAGATAGTTACTTAGGTCCTTTACTTCTTGTATTGTCATTACTTTAGGATCCCAACTTTTTGGAAGGGATCTTAATATCTTGTTAACAAGTTTAAAATTAGAAAACCTTTACCAAGTACTTTTAAACTATTGACGACATCCATAAGACGGGTATACATGTTAACAATAGTTTTGCTAAATTTCATACAAAACAATTCAAAATCATGCATCAAAAAATTAACTTTAGAATTTTTAACCCTACTTGTGCCTTCGTTTGTGACTTCAATAATGCGCCAAATGTCATGTGCAGTTTCACAAGTAGAAATACGATTAAACTTATTTTTATCCAAAGCGTAAAATAAAGCATTCATAGCTTTCACATTTAAAGAAAATATTTTTTTCTCAAAGTCATTCTATTCATTAATAGGTTTAGAGGGGGTTTAAAAACCAACTTCAATGATATTCCATAAATCAAAGTTCAAGGATAGCAAGAAAACTCTCATCCGAGTTTTTCAATAAGTGTAGTCCGTCCCATTGAATATAGAAGGACGAGTTATATAAAGACCATTTTAAAAGCTGGAAAAAGTCATCTCTCTTGGGTGTTAATCTAAATAGATAGAAACATGGCTCTAATATCAACTGTTAGAACCAAATCGGCACTAGAGGGGGGGGGGGTGGGTGAATTAGTGCTTACATTAGCAAACTTTCGTTCGATAAAGATCATATCAGAAAGATGAATTTAACTTGAAAACATTTGTAAGCGTAGTGAATAAGTAAATTAGTTTGCAATATGAATGAAAAGTATAGAGTAAATGCAAATTAGATTTATAGTGGTTTGGTCATCATGACCTACATCCACTCCTGATTTCTCTTCACTCGAGGCCACTAGCTTCCACTACCGTGTTAAGATCAAGAGCAGCACTAAGACGGGGGGTGAATTAGTGCAGTGAAAAACTCTCTA
The DNA here is from genome assembly GCF_036884655.1 of Musa acuminata AAA Group. Classification (NCBI taxonomy): domain Eukaryota; kingdom Viridiplantae; phylum Streptophyta; class Magnoliopsida; order Zingiberales; family Musaceae; genus Musa; species Musa acuminata. The sequence goes on along the minus strand of NC_088358.1, from coordinate 307,394 downwards.
TTTCAAAAACTTATTTCTATTAAAATCGATTTCAATGAGAATGGTTTCAATTCAATCCTTTTCGAAAGGAATTTGATCTTGAAACCTTTTGTGAATATGCAAGAGAAGACTAAGATGATTTGCAGCAATATAAATTGGACAAATGAAAAGTGTCAGTTTCATAAAGTCTTCGTATGATTAAAGCCGATTTTGAAAGATGTTTACGTGAAAGCGTATGTAGACGTAGTTAAAGCACAGTAAGGAGGAGAGGCAGTTTGCTATAAAAGAAAGTTGCTCAAAGTAAATGCAAACCGAGTTTTAGAGTGGTTCGGTCAACGTGACCTATATCCACTTTCGGATTCCTCCTCTGACGAGGTCACTAGCATCCACTAGAGGCCTTCCTTCAATAGGCAAAGGCCAACCACATTTTATAGCTTTTCTCCTTTTGTCGGGTTTAGGAGACAACCCTTACAAGCCTCACTCCTCTTTCTTAGATGGTTATAATGTTAAGAGATGAAGGAGGAAAACTCTAACTTTTACAACACTTTAAGGCTCAAGAACTCAAGATTATGCCAATTGGTTTCGTGCCCTTTCATGTAGGAAAGGGTGAGGTTTTTATAAGCCCTAATGACTTCAAATTTGGAGCCTAAAAGTGTCTAATTCCAGATTTTCGGGGTCCTAGCAGTAGCACCACCATTATTGGGTGGTACTACCACTTGACATCTGACACTAGGTGGTACTACTGCTCAGTCTGAGCGGTACTACCACCTGCCAGAGCTCGAAGATCGAGCTCTGGTGGTACCACCACCTGACAAGGGCGGTACCACCACTAGCAGCAATAACTGTCAGCTGTACTACCACCTGACTGGGGCGATACCACCGCCCAGAATTCTTGGGAGACCGAGTTCTCCCAAAGCGGTGCCACCATCGGCTAGGAATTCAGGGCCTTGGTTGGGACTTGAATTCGGCCCAAACCAGCCCATCTTAGGGCCTAGTTGGCCCCTAATTAAGTTAGTGGGATTACCTCCCAATTCTAACTTAATTTACACTTTAACTATGATAATTAAGACATGATTACTACAATTCATGTTCCGGTGGTCAATCGCTCTTCCGACGAGCTTCCGTTGTACTTCCGACGAACATTCGATGAACTCTCGGCAATGCTCCGACAGACTCCCAACAAGCACCTGGACTTTGCGATGATCTTCTTGGCAAGTTTCGATGAGCTTCTATGGCAAGCTTCTGGACTTGTCAGTTGGTTCCCGCAGAACTTCCGATGAATGTCCGGACTTCTGACGAACTCTCGAACTCCCAACGTGATCTCGATCTTGACTCCGGCACAACACCTACTTCATGTCTTACTACCATCGTAGTTAATCCTGCACACTTTTCTCAACATATAGATTATATCAAACAAATTAAAATAGACTTCATCATTAAAATCTGAGATTCAACAATCTCCCCTTTTTTGATGATGACAATCAATTGATGACCGAGTTAATCTTAACTCCCCCATCTATATGCCATACTTGAGAAAAATCATTCTTGAATTCAAAGCCTTTGAATTTAAGAGACATATTGATAAGTTAAGTTCATTTAAACTTATCAATACTCATATCATGATTCCTATCGTGATCTAACATTTTCAAAATGATGTCAAGGAATGACATTCATTTTCAAGTCTTATATTTTAAATATAAAGGATGACAAAAATAGCAATTCATCATTCTATGGCAAGATATCAATTTGTAAAATTACAAGTTAAGCTCTAGATATCTTATCATAATGAAGAAAAGTTAACATAAAAACATTTCAAGTATAAAATTACATCCGTTTATCATCAATTTACCATATTTTGGTATTATTTCTCCCCCTCTGTCATCGACAAAAAAGAGAACGATTCAACAATATATGCAAGTGTAGTAAAAATTCATGTCATATTTCAACTCGTAAAGAAATTCATACCAATCATATTTCAAGCATTCATGACATGGTATTATTCAAAAGTTCTCACATTAAAAGTTATAAATATCTAACGAGATGGCTTCCATCAACTTCTCCCTTTTTATTTTTCATTAAAACTTCACATGAAGGAGGAAAGTAAGGAGGAAAAACCATTGAGAACCAACTTTGAATGAAGTTTAAAAGGATAAAAGAGTTTCATTAAATCATGCTTCATTTTTCATAAGGATCAAGATATTCATGTGAAATTAAATCCTTGCAAGTGTTCATCTAAAAAGAAATTCTTCCTTCATTAAGAAAGAATTCATGTGAAAGAATCATCATATCAAATCCATTTCTTAATTAAAAATTCACAAGAGATAAATCCATGAGAGATGCATTTGTCAATGACTTCTATATATCAAAAATCATTAAGTGATGGAGCACGGATATGAAATAAACTTGATATGGCATAGACTCATGAAAGCTTCATTCAAGAAATACATTAAGTGAAAGATAGTCCGGAAAGAAAATATACATCAAATTCATGCATTTATAAAATGTTTTGTCATAACTTTTCATCACTACTTACATGAGACAAAATCATTAGTGTTTTGTAGTACTCAAGGATTAAGAATCTGATGTATGATTAAAACTTTTCAATAAAAATCATAATCATGAAAGTAAATATGATATTGCATCATTGTATGATAACATGCTCATCATCATAGAAACTTTTAGCATCAAGGCACAAAATTTCTAACATTAAAGTAAACATGTTATTGAGGCACACAATCTGATCATCATGTAAAATTCGCATCATAAAGTTATTAGCACAGAATTTAAGTGAGTGATCAAAGAATCAAGAAAGTTTGAAAATGAAATTTAACAAAAGCATTCGGACATATTAACATTCCTAACTCTCTTATAATAAAATCGAATTGTTCTTCACTTAAAGGCTTTATAAAAATATCAGCTAACTGATATTTTGTATTAATAAACTCTAGGATTACATCATGATTAGTGACATGATCTCGTATAAAGTGATGCCTAATGTCAATATGTTTTGTTCTAGAGTGTTGAATGAGATTCTTTATTAAACATATTGCACTAGTATTATCACATTTTATGGGGATATTTTTAAGATGAATCTTATAATCCTCTAAAGTGTTTTTCATCCACACAACTTGTGCATACACTAGCTGCAATGTACTCTACTTTAGTTGTAGATAGTGCAACCGAATTTTGTTTCTTGAAAGTTCAAGAAACAAGTGCATGTCCTAAAAATTGACATGTTCCTGATGTGTTTTTTCTATCTAATCTACATCCAGCAAAATTCGCATCAGCATAAGTAATTAGCTTAAAATTCTCGGATTTTAGATACCATAATCCTATATTTGTGGTTCCTTTAAGATATCTAAGTTTTCTCTTAACTGCGTTAAGATGAAATATCTTAGGATTAGATTGAAACCTAGCATAACGTCCTACACTGAATATGATATCTGGTCTAGTTGCGGTGAGGTAAAGTAAACTTCTTATCATACCCCTATAAGCTTTTTGATCAAAGCTTTCTCCACTTTCATCAATTTCTAACTAAGTGGAGGTGCTCAAAGGAGTGTTAATAGCCTTTGAGCTATCCATATTAAACCTTTTTAGCAAATCTAAAGCGTATTTTGTTTGACTAAGAAATATGACAATACTTAGTTGTTTGATTTATAAGCCTAAAAAGAAGATTAATTCTCCCATCAAACTCATTTCAAATTCAAGACTCATACTTTTAGCAAATGATTTACATAGAGATTCATTCGTGGAACCGAAAATAATATCATCAACATAAATTTGAATAATAAAAAAAATATTTTTAAAATTTTTGATAAAAAATATAGTATCGACCTTACCTTTAGAGAAATTATTTTCAATAAAAATTGAACTAAGTCTCTCATACCAAGCCCTTGGGGCTTATTTTAAACCATAGAGAGCTTTAGTCAATTTAAACACATGATTAGGAAGATTATCATTCTCAAATCCGGGAGGTTATTCAACATAAACTTTTTCGAAAATAAAGCCATTAAGAAAAGCACTTTTAACATCCATTTGAAATAACTTAAAATTATTACTACTAGCATAGGCAAGGAGCATCCTTATGGCTTCTAATCGAGCCACAAGAGCGAAGGTTTCTTCGTAATCGATACATTCTTCTTGGTTGAAACCTTTGGCCACTAATCTAGCCTTGTTTCTAACCACGGTACCAGATTTATCTTGCTTGATTCTAAAGACCCATTTAGTACCAATAACTAAATGGTCATTTGGCCTAGGAACAAGCTTTCACACCTCATTTCTCTCAAATTGATTTAACTCATCTTGCATTACAATAATCCACGAATCATCTTTTATGGCTTCATCAATACATTTAAGTTCAATTTAAGAGAGAAAAGCGACGTTGGCACAAATATTTTTAAGAGAAAAACATGTTTGAACCCCTTTAGATGTGTCTCCTATGATTAGCTCCTTAGGATGAACATCTATATACTTCCAATCCTTGGGTAATGATGTTTTGGAAGTAGATGCATCCAAGTTGCTAGATGGAGAAAGGGATTCATTTAAATTCAAAGCATCAAAATCATCATCAAAATTATTTTTTTTAATTTCAGAAACATCATTAAAAATAGCATGAATGGATTCTTCTCTAATCAAAGTTTTTTTTATTAAAGATACGAAATACTTTAGAAATAGAAGAATAGCTAAGAAAAATTCCTTTATCGGATTTAGCATCAAATTTTCCTAAGGCATCTTTTTCATTCAAGATAAAACACTTACACCCAAAAAACTTTAAAATATGAAACATTAGGTTTTTTATTGTTCCATAACTCATAAGGGGTTTTGGTGAGTAAGAGTCTTACTAAAACTCTATTCATGATATAGCATGCAATGTTTATGGCTTCAGCCCAAAAATATTTGGGTAAGCTATGTTCATTCAACATGGTTCTTACCATTTCTTGTAGATTTCTATTCTTTTTTTCTACTACTCTATTTTGTTGAGGATTTCTTGGAGTAGAGAAGTTATGGTTGTATCTATTAGATTTATAAAATTCTTGGAAATCACGATTTTGAAATTTACCACCGTGATCACTTTGAATTGACGAAATCATAAAACCCTTTTCATTTTGAATAAGTTTACAAAATTTGGAGAAATATCTAAAGCATTCACTTTTGTGTGTCAAAAAATAAGTCCATGTGTATCTACTATAATCATCTAGAATGACAAATGTGTATTTGCTACCTCCTAGGCTTGATGTAGAAATTGGTCTGAACAAGTCCATATGGATTAATTACAAAGGTCTAGAGGTGGTTATTTGGTTCTTAGATTTGAAGCTACCTTTTATTTGTTTTCCTAGTTGACATGCATCACACACATTAGTTTTAACGAACTTGATATGAGGAATTCCTCTTACAAGTTCTTTAGATAAAATTTGAGAGATTAGTTTTATGCTAGCATGACCTAATCTCCTATGCCAAAGCCAAGCATCATCATTTAAAATCGATAAACACATTTCATTACAAAGATCATTGATGTCAATAGTGTATACGTTATTTTGTTTTAGTGCAATCATAGATGTGTTTTTGTATAGTTTTTCAATAATGCAAGCATTAGATTCAAATCTAACAATATATCCTTTATCACATAATTGACTAATACTTGTGTCCTTAGTGCCATATCCTTCTTATTCTTTGAAATGATGTCCTCAAGCTCTTCGTGAGCTTTACATGTCATTTCATAGGTCATTAGTGACCCAATTAGTTATTCAAGAGGAAAATTATTTAGATCTTTGGCCTCTTGAATAGTCGTTACTTTAGGGTCTCAACTCTTTGGAAGGGATCTTAAAACTTTATTAATGAGTTCAAAATCTGAGAAACCTTTACCAAGTCCTTTTAGACCATTAACAACAACCGTAAATCGGGTGTATATGTCTCCAATGGTCTCACTCGGTTTCATTCGAAATAATTTATAAGAATGCACTAAAAGGTTAATTTTTGACTCTTTCACTCTACTAATGCCTTCATGAGTCACTTCGAGTTTATGCCAAATATCAAAAGCCATTTCATAAATCGATACTCGATTAAACTCGTTCTTATCTAATGCACTAAACAAGGCATTCATAGCCTTTGCATTTAAAGCGAAAGTCTTCTTCTCCAACTCATTCCAATCATTCATTGGAAGAGAAGACATTTGAAATCCATTTTCTACAATATTCCAAAGCTCAAAATCCATTTAAATCAGGAAGATCCTCATTCTTATCTTCCAATATATGTAATCCGTCCCATTGAACATGGGCGGACATGTAATTAAATGAACCTCTTGGTTGCCAGCAAATGCCATCTCTCTTGGGTTTTAAACCAAACGAGAGTGACAAAAACTTATTTCTATTAAAACTGATTCCAACGAGAATGGTTTCAATTTAATTCTCTCCAGAAGAAATTTGATCTTCAAACCTTTCGTGAAAGTGTAAGAGAAGACTAAGGCGATTTGCAGCAATATAAATTGGACAAATGAAAAGTGTCAATTTTGAAAAGTCTTTGCATGATTAAAGCCAATTTTGGAAGATGTTTATGTGAAAGCGTATGTAGACGTAGATAAAGCACAGTAAGGAGGAGAGGCAGTTTGCTATAAAAGAAAGTTGCTCAAAGTAAATGCAAACCGAGTTTTAGAGTGGTTCGATCAACGTGACCTATATCCACTTTCAGATTCCTCCTCCGATGAGGTCACCAGTGTCCACTAGAGGCCTTCGTTCAATATGTGAAGGCCAACCACCTTTTACAGCTTTTCTCCTTTTGTCGGGTTTAGGAGACAACCCTTACAAGTCTCACTCCTCTTTCTTGGATGGTTACAAGGTTAAGAGATGAAGGAGAACTCTAACTTTTATAACACTTTAAGGCTCAAGAACTCAAGATTATGCCAATTGGTTTCATACCCTTTCATGTAGAAAAGGGTGGGGTTTTTATAGGCTCCAATGGCTTTAAATTTGGAGCCTAAAAGTGTATAATCTCGGATTTTCGAGGTCCTGGCGGTACCATAGCCATTACTGGGCGGTACTACCGCCTAACATCTGACACTGGGTGGTACTACCACTCAGTCTAGGTGGTACTATCTCCTGATAGAGCATGAAGATCAAGCTCTAGCGGTACCACAGCCTGACAGGGGCGGTACCACCGCTAGTAGCAATAATTGCTAGCGGTACTACCACCTGACAAGGGTTGTACTATCACTTGATAGGGGTGGTACCACCTATTGAATCTCGTATTTTGATGATGAAACCACTTGACATGTGTTTATAATTTAAACTGCATTTTGAGTGATGCAGGTCTACTCGATCAGGATTAGACAGTTAACGCAGGAAGAATTGACGTTGCGCCGGAAGAGATCACGTAAGGATATTGGATGGCTAAATGCTTTGGACGTCGGGCATCGGGCCAAGGAGAGCGAAAATGCACCAAGGATATTGGGGTTGCAGAGGTCAACCATCGATTGGGCAACAAGCCGCAAGAGAGGACGATGCACCGAAGAATCGGACGAAGCGCCAACCAATGACGTGTAGGGCAACAGAATGTTAATTCACGTTGCAATAATTGTCTAGATCAGAGTTGAGTTTTGGTTTGTGTGTGCAGGATTAACTACGATAAAGATGAAGACATAAAGCGAAATAAAGTGCTGGAGTCAAGCACGAAGGATTCGTTGGGAGTTCGAGAGTTCGACGGAAGTCCGAAGGTTCGTCGGGAATGCTGCCGGAACTAGCCAAGAATGAATAGGGAGCTTGCCGAAGGGTTTTTCGAAAGCTTGCCAGAAGGTTCGTTGGAAGTTTACGGAGCTCACCGAGAAAGATCAGAGCTTGCCAAAGAAGCTCATTGGAACTCGCCAAGATCAAATCGTGAAGTCTAGGAGCTTGCCGGGAGTCCGCAGAATGGTTTCCGAGAGTTTATCGGAAGACCGTCGGAAGTTCACCGAAAGCTCGCCGGAAGAAGTCTTGACTTATGGACTTTGTAATAGCTTAGAAAATATCTTTAAATTCATAGTTAGCACATTAATTAGGGTTAGGATTAGGTGTTAATCCTATAACCCAAGTAGGGGCCAATTGGGCCCGAGTTCGGACTGGTTTGGGCCAAGTTTGGAGCCCAACCAGTGAGCTGAATTGGCCTAGGCGGTGGCACCGCCTAGACTGGGTGGTGGCACCGCCCAGCACTCGAGAGCTGGGCGGTGGCGCCGCTAGTCCACTGTCAGTGTCAGACACTGACAAGCGGTGGCACCGCCAATGACAGGCGGTGGCACCGCCGGCCTCGAAAACCAAAGAGAATTCAAATTTTAGAGCCCAAATTTGAATCCTCTTGAGACCTATAAATACCCCTCAAATCTCAGCTGAGATAACAACCTTTTGAAAAGCAATAGTTTGAGTTAAGAGCCTTAGAATAGTCTTTGCAAGCCTTGTTTTTCATATTGCTTAAGTGTTCACCTCCTCCCATCTTGTTGAAAAGAATTGTCAGAGTGTGAACCACTTGTAAAGGTTGTAAGAGGGGTATTAGTCCTTCCTCTACAAGAAATTTGTTAGTGGAAGTTGGAAGCCTCTTCGAAAAAGGCTTCGCAAGTGGATGTAGGTCATTTTGACCGAACCACTTTAAAAACTACTACGTTATCTGGTTTGCATCCTACTCTTGCCATTTACATACCGCAAACTTCTCTACTTAGTTACTATGCTTCCATACGTTTCTAAGTTATCAAGCTTCTAAAATCGGTTTCCATTGATATTGCTTTTCATCGTACGAAAGATTTATCAAAACCGAAGTTTTAATCCGCTGCACTAATTCAACCCCCCTCTTAGTGCCGCTCTGATCCTAACAATTGGTATCAGAGCCTGGTATTTCTCATTTCGGATTTACACCCGAGAGAAATGGCTATTCATGGCTTTTAAGAGGGCTTATCGGTTTTTCGTCCATCGTTGTTTAACGGATTGGACTACATTTATTGGAAAACTCGAATGAGAGTTTTCTTGATTTATGTGAATTTGGATTTATGGAATATTGTTGAAAACGGTTTTCAACTTCCCTCTAAACCGATGAACGAATGGTCGGATTTGGAGAAGAAGAATTTTTCTTTAAACGTAAAGGCTATGAATGCCTTATTTTGCGCTTTGGACAAAAATGAGTTCAATCAGATTTCTACGTGCGAAACGGCTTTTGATATTTGGCGAATACTTGAAATCACGCACGAGGGAACTAGTAGAGTCACATACTCGAAAGTTAACATTTTATTGCATGATCTTGAGCTTTTTCGAATGCAACCAAGCGAGACTATAGGCGACATGTACACCTGTTTCACGGATGTCGTCAATAATCTAAGAGTTCTTGGTAAATCTTTTTCGAATTTTGATCTCGTAATCAAGATCTTAAGATCCCTTCCAAAAAGGTGGGATCCTAAAATAACCGCAATACAAGAAACAAAAGATTTAAATATTTTTCCACTTGAAGAACTGGTTGGTTCGTTGATAACATATGAAATGATGCACAATACACATGATGAACATGATGAACAAAATCACCTTCCAAAGAATAGGAAGGATTTGGAACTTCGAACAAATGAATACCACTTGAGCGATGACTCAAGTGATGAGGACAATGATGAACTTGAACTTCGAACACTAAATCTTAATAAGTTTATTAAACAAAAATCTAAAATAAACAATGAACTTGAATGGAGGAAGAGGCCAAAGAAGAAGAAGGTAACCAAGGATGAATCAAGAACTTCCAAAGGTGAAACGACGAATTGGGCTTTGACGGGCTTCGACTACAAGGTAAGTAACTCAACTCTCTTGAATTATTTTGAAATTACTTAAAGCCCTTCATGAGTGCTTAATTTAGATAGTAGGAATAGGAAATAAAAATTTATTTTTCAAAAATTATATCATGTTTTTCTTTGTAGCATCTTTGAAAACTTAAAAAAAAAAATTTTTGATGGTTTCATGCATGTTATGTTTTGAAATGTTGAATGATGTATGCAACATTATGGATGATAGTTATATGATATGTGATAATGCTTAGGATTAATCCATGCATGTGTATTTTGATGATTTTATGTCATGCATGAGTTTTTGAAGTAAATGTTGATTTGATACTCTCATTTTGGATTAACATGTTTTTGGTTTAATCATTTTTATGACGAATTAAGATGACATTCTCATGACATATTAAGATGACATAGTGCATGTACATATATGTATGAATTTCTTGATAGTCTTTTGATGATAGATGTGATATCATGATGTTTTATTTTTGATATGTTTGGTCTTGACGGCTTTATGACAAAACTTATGTTTTGATTTTAAATGATGATACATGTTTTCACAAAAAGACTTGAACACCCTCACATGAAATCAATTGTATGAAATGGAAATAAATTTTATATCCGATTGAGATTAATGAATTTAGTTTACCAATCTTGTGAATCTCATGAAAATAAACATGATGAATATTTTGAAAACAAATGAGTGTATCATGCATTTGGTCTTAATGATTTCTCTTGAACATATTTTTTGAAATCATACTTGATAATGAATATCAAGATATTAAAAGGATGTTATCATGGAATCATGCTTGATAATTTATTTTACGAAATTTACCTTTCTATCTTGAATGTTGACATTTTTTTTTTTTAAGCAAAGGCATGCTTATAAGAAGCAAATCACATGAATAGAAATTTATAAAAATGAAATGTAATCCTCTATCTTATTGATTTTTCAATAAATCTATGCTTGTCATATATGAATTTATTGAATGTAATTTTGAGGATGATTTCAGATTTGACAAATGCTTGATTCGTATTTACGACATAAGATACATTTTAAATATGAATCATGCTTCAATCATGTTAAATGCTTCAATCATTTTCTATCTCTAGAGTTCTCGATTTCGATGAAATACAAGTGATAAATTCATTTATGATATCTTGTAAATCACTTGAATTATGAATGAGTTTTTTTTTTATGATGTGTTAAAAGAATCACTTAAAAAGAATATGCTTTTCCCATCTTATCGAGATTAATGATTTCATGATATTGTGTGAATCTCGAAATTGATTTTGATGAAATAGTAATAACATGTTATGAATCTCAAAAATGATAATTTGATTATGATTTTTTTTTTTTTTTTGTAACTTGTCTTTTGATTTCTTAGAATCCAATGAAGTGTCATATTGATATCTTGATACTTGGAATATTTTAAAATGTGATCTTGATAAGAATGTTTCAAGTTGCTCTTTGTGCTATATCTTTTCAAATGAATCATGAGCCTTGATATCATATATTTCATAATATAGAAATAACAAGATTTCTTTGCCTTGTATGTCTTGTGTGATGATTGTACATCAATTTGCTTTATTATGAATTATATGAATCTTGATCGTGAACTTGTTAAGAAGAATTTTAATGAACCATGAATCATATCTTTGGTATTCACGAATTAATCCTTATTGATATCTTTCATGAATTCTTTGCATATTTGGCTTGTTGAATGGTTGAAATTTTTAGCCATTGAGTTCTCCCTTCTTTTCGATAATGACAAAGGGGGAGATAGATTGCTAGCACAATTCAAGAAAAAAGCAAAAATTGCACTTCTCAAAAGAGAAGAAATTGCTATCTTGAACATCACCGAGAATTGCTAGCATGAAACATCAAGAAAATGTAAAAATGTGGTATCGTGCCTATCTCAAGAAAAGCAAATATGTCAACTTGCATATACTTGAATTTGCTAGCTTATAAAACTTGCATATTTCAAGAAGCAAGAGTTGCTTTCTTGAACATCTCTAAATTGCTAGCTTACAAGTTCTAAAACATTGTAAAATTGCTAGATTGCATGATAATAAAAAATTAATATTATGTTTTTCATGCAATGAGTTGAACCCATATAACAAACACTTGATTGTGGTACTTCTCTTTTTTGTTGATGACAAAGGGGGAGAAGTATGTTGATGACATGACATGTGATGCAAAAGTTCATGATGATATGTTGCAAGTATTCATGATGAATATTGCAATGACTTGAATTCTGTTTGAATTCAAGGTTCTATCAATATGGCATATTGATAGGGGGAGTTTGTTTAAACTCCGGGAGTTAAGGTTAACTCCGTCATCAAGTGGTTGTCATCATCAAAAAGGGGGAGATTGTTGAAACTCGTATTTTGATGATTAAACCAGTTGATATGTGTTTATAATTTAAACTGCATTTTGAGTGATGCAGGTCTACTCGATCAGGATTAGACAGTTAACGCTGGAGGAATTGACGTTACGCCGGAAGAGATCACGTAAGGATATTGGATGGCTGAACGCTTCGGACATCGGGCATCGGGCCAAGGAGAGTGAAATTGTGCCAAGGATATCGGGGTTGCAGAGGTCAACCGTCGATTGGGCAACAAGCCGCAAGAGAGGACGATGCACCGAAGAATCGGACAAAGCGCCAACCAATGACGTGCCGGGCAACAGAATGTCAATTCGCGTTGTAATAATTGTCTAGATCGGAGTTGAGTTTTGGTTTGTGTGTGCAGGATTAACTATGATAACGATGAAGACATAAAGCGAAACAAAGTGCTAGAGTCAAGCGCGAAGGATTCGTTGGGAGTTCGAGAGTTCGACGAAAGTCCGAAGGTTCGTCGGGAATGCTGTCGGAACTAGCCGAGAATGAATAGGGAGCTTGCCGATAGGTTTTCCGGAAGCTCGCCGGAAGGTTCGTTCGAAGTTCGCGGAGCTCACCAAGAAAGATCAGAGCTTGCCGAAGAAGCTCGTTGGAACTCACCAAGATCAAATCGTGAAGTCTAGGAGCTTGCCGGGAGTCTGCAGAATGGTTTTTGAGAGTTTATCGGAAGACCGTCGGAAGTTCGCCGGAAGCTCGCCGGAAGAAGTCTTGACTTACAGACTTTATAATAGCTTAGAAAATGTCTTTAAATTCATAGTTAGCACATTAATTAGGGTTAGGATTAGGTGTTAATCCTATAACCCAAATAGGGGCCAATTGGGCCTGAGTTCGAACTGGTTTGGGCCAAGTTTGGAGCCCAACCAGTGAGCTGAATTGGCCTAGGCGGTGGCACCGCCCAGCACCCGAGAGTTGGGAGGTGGCACCGCTTGACTGGGCAGTGGCACCGCCAGTCCACTGTCAGTGTCAGACATTGACAGGCGGTGGCACCGCTGGCCTCAGAAACCAAAGAGAATTCAAATTTTGAAGCCCAAATTTGAATCCTCTTGAGGCCTATAAATACCCCTCAAATCTCAGCTGAGATAACAACCTTTTGAAAAGCAATAGTTTGAGTTAAGAGCCTTAGAATAGTCTTTGCAAGCCTTGTTTTTCATATTGCTTAAGTGTTCACCTCTTCCCATCTTATTGAAAAGAATTGTAAGAGTGTGAACCACTTGTAAAGGTTGTAAGAGGGGTATTAGTCCTTCCCCTACAAGAAATTTGTTAGTGGAAGTCGGAAGCCTCTTCGAAGAAGGCTTCGCAAGTGGATGTAGATCATTTTGACCGAACCACTTTAAAAACTGCTGCGTTATCTGGTTTGCATCCTACTCTTGCCATTTACATACTGCAAACTTCTCTACTTAGTTACTACGCTTCCATACGTTTCTAAGTTATCAAGCTTCTAAAATCGGTTTCCATTGATATTGCTTTTCATCGTACAAAAGATTTATCAAAACCGAAGTTTTAATCCGCTGCACTAATTCACCCCCCCTCTTAGTGCCACTCCGATCCTAACACCACCATCCAAAATTCCTGGGAGACCAAGTTCTCCTAGGCGGTGCCTCCGCCGGCCAGGAATTCAGGGTCTTGGTTGTGTTGAATCTCATATTTTGATGATAAAACCACTTGATATGTGTTTATGATTTAATTTACGTTTTGAGTGATGCAGGTCTACTCGATCAGGATTAGACAGTTAACGCAGGAGGAATTGACGTTACGCTGGAGGAGATCACGTTAGGATATTGGATGGCAGAAGGCTTCGGACGTCAGGCATCGAGCCAAGAGCGGAATTGCGCCAAGGTTATCGGGGTTGTGGAGGTCAACCGTCGATTGGGCAACAAGCCGCAATAGAGGACGATGCGCTGAAGAATCAGCGAAGCGCCAACCAATGACGTGCCGGGCAATAGAATGTCAATTCACGTTGTAATAATTGTCTAGATCGGAGTAGAGTTTTGGCTTGTGTGTGCAGGATTAACTACGATAACGACGAAGACATAAAGCGAAACAAAGTGCCGGAGTCAAGCGCGAAGGATTCGTTGTGAGTTCGAGAGTTCGACGGAAGTCCGAAGGTTCATCGGGAATGCTGCCGGAACTAGCCGAGAATGAGTAGGGAGCTTGCCGAAGGGTTTTTCGGAAGCTGGCCAGAAGGTTTGTTGCAAGTTCGCGGAGCTCGCCGAGAAAGATTGTAGCTTGCCGAAGAAGCTCTTCGGAACTCGCCAAGATCAAATCATGAAGTCTAGGAGCATGCTGGGAGTCCGCAGAATGGTTTCCGATAGTTTATCGAAAGACCGCCGGAAGTTCGCCGGAAGCTCCCCGGAAGAAGTCTTGACTTGCGGACTTTGTAATAGCTTAGGAAATGTCTTTAAATTTGTAGTTAGCACATTAATTAGGGTTTGGATTAGGTGTTAATCCTATAACTCAAGTAGGGGCCAATTGGGCCCGAGTTCGGACTGGTTTGGGTCAAGTTTGGAGCCCAACTAGTGAGCTAAAATAGTGTTGGCGGTGGCACCGCCCAGAATCCGAGAACTGAGCGGTGGCACCGTTGGACTAAGCGATGGCACCGCCCAGCACCCGAGAGGTCGGGCGGTGGCACCGCTAGCCTCGGGAACCCAAGAGAATTCAAAATTTGGAGCCCAAATTTGAATCCTCTTGGGGCCTATAAATACCTCTCAATTCTCTATAGAGAACACAACCTTTGAGAAGCAAGAGATTGAGATAAAAGTCTTAGCAAAGTCTTTAGCAAGTTTTTGTTTTCAATTGCTTGAGTGTTCACCTCCTTCTTTCTCTTTGAAAATTTGTAAGAGAGTGAAGCACTTGTAAAAGGTTGTAAGAGGGGTATTTGTCCTTCCCCTTCAAAGTGATTTGCTAGTGGAAGTTGGGAGCCTCATCGAAGAAGGCTTCGCAAGTGGATATAGGTTGCATGACCGAACCACTATAAATCGGTTTGTGTTTATCTTATTGTCATTTATATTACTGCAAACCATCTTCATTTTGATGCTCTACTTCTTTGTCTCCTTCTTACGTATCCTTTCAAGTTAAAATGCAATCAAAATGGTTTCAAACGAAACACTTCTTTTATCGTACGAAGTTTCCGAAAGTGTTTAAATCGTCAAAAGTTTATCGTACTTTCCCACTGCACTAATTCCCCCCCCCCCTCTTAGTGCTGCTCCGATCCTAACAATTGGTATCAGAGCCCGGTATTTCTCATTTCGGATTTACACCCGAGAGAAATGGCTCTTTATGGCTTTCAAGAGGGCTTATCGGTTGTTCGTCCACCATTGTTTAACGGATTGGACTACACTTATTGGAAAACTCGAATGAGAGTTTTCTTGATTTCTATGAATTTGGATTTATGGAATATCGTTGAAAACGGTTTTCAACTTCCCTCTAAACCGATGAACGAATGGTTGGATTTGGAGAAGAAATATTTTTCTTTAAACGCAAAGGCTATGAATGCCTTATTTTACGCTTTGGACAAAAATGAGTTCAATCGGATTTCTAAGTGCGAAACGGCTTTTGATATTTGGCGAACACTTGAAATCACGCACGAGAGAACTAGTAGAGTCAAAGACTCGAAAGTTAACATTTTATTGCATGATTTTGAGCTTTTTCAAATGCAACCAAGCGAGACTATAGGCGACATGTACACCAGTTTCACAGATGTCGTCAATAATCTAAGAGTTCTTGGTAAATCTTTTTCGAATTTTGATCTCGTAAGCAAGATCTGAAGATCCCTTCCAAAAAGGTGGGATCCTAAAATAACCGCAATACAAGAAACAAAAGATTTAAATATTTTTCCACTTGAAGAACTAATTAGTTCGTTGATGATATATGAAATGGTGCACAATGCACATGATGAACATGATGAACAAAATCACCTTCCAAAGAACAGGAAGGATTTAGAACTCCGGACAAATAAATACCACTTGAGCGATGACTCAAGTGATGAGGACAATGATGAACTTGAACTTCGAACACTAAATCTTAATAAGTTTATTAAACAAAAATCTAAAATAAACAATGAACTTGAACGGAGGAAGAGGCCAAAGAAGATGAAGGCAACCAAGGGTGAATAAAAAACTTCAAAAGGTGAAACGGCGAATTGGGCTTTGACGAGCTTCGACTACAAGGTAAGTAACTCAACTCTCTTGAATTATTTTGAAATTACATAATACTTTTCATGAGTTATTTTTAATTTAGTTTAGGATTAATTTTCTTAAAAATTACATAAAAAAAATAGAAATCATGCTTATCATTCTAGTAATTTTGAAAATAATCATGAAAATTGTATGTTTATGATAAACAAAATGATTTTGATTAAAAATACCTTTTGAAATATGATATCATGCCTAATAAATTTATTTTTTGAAGCTATGCATGATGATGATGAGTTTTGGGTAATTTATAGTTTATTGATTATTGATGATTTCCATAATGATCTTTTACGATTTATGGATTATCGATTTATACCATGATGAAAGTTGCTTTCGAAAATGATGCACGGCTTTTGTATGTAAACTAAGCATGAAAAGATAGATTCACCTAAAAAGAAAAATGTATGACTACAACAAATAACGATTGATTTTGGTTGAAAATACTTTATACTCAATGAAACCATCATTGATGAATATGCTTTATGTTTAATAGTTTCTTTGGCTTATATGCTCTATCATGATAAATATTTTGAAATTAAATAAAATCATGTTTGATTTGAAGTAATGCATAATGATCATGCTTAATGATGCATTTTTTGATTTGACATAAAAGTGGCTTTAAAAAAAATGATGTATGTTTTGATTTGACATAAATGAAATAGGCATGCTTATATAAAATAGTGAAGTGTCATGCTTGACAATTGTATACTTAATTATGCATAAAGTTGTAATGAAAATATTAATATTTTAATACAATGATTTGATGATTTTATGCATGTCATTGTAAAGTTATATATAATGATGCATAATGATGAAATTGTGTAATAAACATATTAAACATTTTGAAACCATGTTTTAGTATCATGCATATTGATCATGCTTAATAAATTTCGAAATTATACATGATGAATCTTACGATTTATGAATTATGGATTTTAACCATAATGAAAGTACCTTATTGATCTTTGTTGAAATAAATCTTACTCTTTCGGTTTTAAACATGATACATGTTTTATTTGGCATAAATGAAACAAAATAATATGTTTTGAAATAATCAAAAAGAGGAAAACATTCTTGAAATTTATTTTGCTCAATCTTATTGATTTTGATGAATCCATTTGTATCATCTTTGTGAATCTCTTGGATTTTGATAATGATTTTGATGATTTAAATTTGAATAATTTTTTATCGAAATCACGATCTTGATCTCTTGAAATTTATAATTTGAAATCCTTTATGAATCAAGATTGTTTTCTATTTAAAAGGAATTTGTCGAAATGTTTCATAGTCTTTTAGTATTCATGATCTTGATAATTATGTTTTGAAACTTTATGTAAACCAAGAATGTTCATCATGATTCTCTCTTTGAATATAAAGAGGAGAATTTTCTAGATGAATCATGATTTTGACGATTGAATTTTATTGTATTCATGAAGTAATATCTCATCACTAATTATTGTTTATATTCCTTTATGTGATGATATGAATGTATGAAACACTTATGATATGATTTTTTATACAATTCCATGTATTCGTGAAATATTTATCTCATCACCCAATTAATTCCTCTTGATACTCCTAATGTGATGAAGTGAAATTATGCATGAAATACAAATGGGGAGAAGTTTTGATCATGCATGATAGGATATAATTTGACAAATTGATACCATCATGATATGAAACATTTATGATTTGCAATGATGTATGCAATACTTGTGCTTTCTAATTATGATGTGATGTATTACATATGATGTAAATCATGATTTAAAATACTATGAGTTAGTGCTAAAATGATGTATTATAAATATTGATTTAATGTTTTGTATCATGAATACTCTAAATGATGAATGTTTGGTATCATGATCAAAATGTTGACAAATAGTTAAAAATTTTAGTATCATGTATGATATCCTCATAATGTTGATCGATTTATTCAATATCGTGCATGAATGAATATAAGGTTTTTGAAAATGTGCATATCCTAATTTGAAAATATGATGATGCACAAATAACATTGATGCTTACCTTTGTCATAATTGATGTAAAGGGTCTTCCCTTCTTTTTGACAATGACAAAGGGGGAGATAGCTTGCTTGCACAAGTCAAGAAGATACAAAAACTTGATTGCTAGCTTGCCTATCTTAAGTAGCAAAGATTGCTAACTTGCTTATTTCAAGAAGCAAAAGTTGTCTTCTTGAACATCACTATCTTGCCTATCTCAAGAAGCAAGACTTGCAACCTGCACATTACAATAGGAAGCAAGAATCGATAGCTTACACACTTCAACAAGAAAGCTATCTTGTATTTGCTTTCGAAATTTTTGCTAGCTTATATGTTGTAAAACTTGATCACTTTTTCAAACACTTTGCTAGCTTGCACTTTGTAAAGGAAGTGAAAATAGCACTTCTCAAAAGAGAAGAAAGAACTTACTATCTTGAACATCACAAAAATTTGCTACCTTGCATGATGTAAAATTTGCTAAGATCACTAGCTCAAAAGAGTTGCTATCTCAAAAAAAAGCAAATGTGCTATCTTGCCTATCTCAAAATACAAAACATGCTAACTTATTACGGAAGCAAAATTGCTAGCTCAAACATTGGAAAGGAAGCAAAAATTTGCTAGCTTGCAACTTGCATATCATGAAAATTACTAGCTTGTAGTCTAAAGAGAAGCAATTAGTTGTTATCTCAAGAAAAGTAAACATGCTAAACTTACACATCTTTAATTGCTAGATTGCATGACGATAAAATTTGATACTATATTTTTCATGCAATGTATGGAACTTTTTATCTCTAAACACATAAGAGTAGGAACTTCTCCTTTTTGTTGATGACAAAGGGAGAGAAGTATGATGACATGACATGTTATGCATAAGTTTATGATGACATGTTGCTTGGATTCTTGAATCTAAGAGTTTCTATCAATAAGCCATATTGATAGGGGGAGTTTATTTAAACTCCGGGAGTTAAGGTTAACTCCGTCATCAAGTGGTTGTCATCATCAAAAAGGGGGAGATTGTTGAATCTCGTATTTTGATGATAAAACCACTTGATATGTGTTTATGATTTAATCTACATTTTGAGTGATGCAGGCCTACTCGATCAGGATTAGACAGTTAACGCAGGAGGAATTGATGTTGCGCTGGAGGAGATCACATTAGGATATTGGATGGCAGAAGGCTTCGGACGTCGGGCATCGGGCCAAGAGCGGAATTGCGCCGAGGATATCGGGGTTGTGGAGGTCAACCGTCGATTGGGCAACAAGTCACAATAGAGGACGATGCGCTGAAGAATCGGACAAAGCGCTAACCAATGACGTGCCGGGCAACAGAATGTCAATTCACGTTGTAATAATTGTCTAGATCGGAGTAGAGTTTTGGCTTGTGTGTGCAGGATTAACTATGATAACGACGAAGACATAAAGCGAAACAAAGTGTCGGAGTCAAGCGCGAAGGATTCGTTGCGAGTTCGAGAGTTCGACAGAAGTCCGAAGGTTCATCGGGAATGCTGCCGGAACTAGGCGAGAATGAGTAGGGAGCTTGCCGAAGGGTTTTTCGGAAGCTCGCCGGAAGGTTCGTTGGAAGTTCGCGGAGCTTGCCGAGAAAGATCGTAGCTTGCCGAAGAAGCTCGTCGGAACTCGCCAAGATCAAATCATGAAGTCTAGGAGCTTGCCGGGAGTCCGCAGAATGGTTTCCGATAGTTTATCGAAAGACCGCCGGAAGTTCGTCGGAAGCTCCCCGGAAGAAGTCTTGACTTGCGGACTTTGTAATAGCTTAGGAAATGTCTTTAAATTTGTAGTTAGCATATTAATTAGGGTTAGGATTAGGTGTTAATCCTATAACTCAAGTAGGGGCCAATTGGGCCTGAGTTCGGACTAGTTTGGGCCAAGTTTGGAGCCCAACTAGTGAGCTAAAATAGTGTAGGCGGTGGCACAGCCTAGAATCTGAGAACTGAGTGGTGGCACCGCTGGACTAAGCGATGGCACCGCCCAGCACCCGAGAGGTCGGGCGGTGGCACCGCCAGCCTCGGGAACCCAAGAGAATTCAAAATTTGGAGCCCAAATTTGAATCCTCTTGGGGCCTATAAATACCCCTCAATTCTCTATAGAGAACACAACCTTTGAGAAGCAAGAGATTGAGATAAAAGTCTTAGCAAAGTCTTTAGCAAGTTTTTGTTTTCAATTGCTTGAGTGTTCACCTCCTTCTTTCTCTTTGAAAATTTGTAAGAGAGTGAAGCACTTGTAAAAGGTTGTAAGAGGGGTATTTGTCCTTCCCCTTCAAAGTGATTTGCTAGTGGAAGTTGGGAGCCTCATCGAAGAAGGCTTCGCAAGTGGATGTAGGTTGCATGACCGAACCACTATAAATCGGTTTGCGTTTATCTTATTGTCATTTATATTACTGCAAACCATCTTTACTTTGATGCTCTACTTCTTTGTCTCCTTCTTACGTATCCCTTCAAGTTAAAACGCAATCAAAATGGTTTCAAACGAAACACTGCTTTTATCGTATGAAGTTTCCGAAAGTGTTTAAATCGTCAAAAGTTTATCGTACTTTCCCGCTGTACTAATTCACCCCCCCCACTTAGTGCTGCTCCCATCCTAACAAGTTGGGCCTTGAATTCGGCCCAAACCAGACCATCTTAGGGCCCGGTTGGCCCCTAATTAAGTTAGTGGGATTAACTCACAATCCTAACTTAATTTACACTCTAAATATGATAATTAAGATATGATTACTGCAATTCATGTTCCGGTGTGTCAATCGCTCTTCTAGCGAGCTTCCGGCGTACTTTCGGTGAACATCTGATGAACTCTCAGCAATGCTCCGGCAGACTCTCAGCAAGCTCCTGGACTTTGCAATGATCTTCTTGGTGAGTTCCGATGAGCTTCTATGGTAAGCTTCTGGACTTCTCGGTTGGTTCCCACGGAACTTTTGACGAACGTTCGGACTTCTGACGAACTCTCGAACTCCCAACGTGATCTCGATCTTGAATCCAGCACAACACCTGCTTCATGTCTTACTGCCATCGTAGTTAATCCTGCATACTTTTCTCAACATATAGATTAGTTCAAACAAATTACAATTGACTTCATCATCAAAATCTGAGATTCAACATACCGATCTTTCAGTGGGTGAAGATCAACTACTCTTTCAACTCTATCTCCTTTTAACAAGTTTAGAAGAGAACCTTTACACCCCTCAATGTAACTCTCACACACCTCCTTTAGAATAACCTCTAAGCTTAAGGAGGCGAGAACTTAATCTTTTCAACACTTTTACAACTTAGAATTCTTTTCCCTTTCTGCTTAATTCTTACTTCTTCATGCAAGAATAGTTGGAGTATTTATAGACCCCAAATGGCTTGAAAAATGGAGCAAAAAAAGATTTCATCTCGGGTTTCCCAGGTCCTGGCAGTATCACCACCTATGTTGGGTAGTATTATCGCTTGTGTTGGGTGGTACTACCGCCTACAACACTAACACTAGGTGGTACCACCGCCCAGTCTGGTGGTACTTGCTAATCATAGGTGTCCTGTAAGCCAACCACATGAGTGATGGCATGTGTGACTTGATATACAGTCTTTTTTGTTTATTATATTTTGATATTTTATCAATTTATATTACTTGTTGTTTGAATATATTGTGATGTCCATGGATCAATGCAATGAAAATCGGATCGTGATGAGATCACGATAATGAGACCGATTTGCCTTTAAACATAGATCCTAAATAATCCCAGTCATAGGACACTCGAGAGGGACATCGAGATAACCAGATAGACTAGTGTATTGTATACCCGTCCATATGATGGATGCAGGTGGTCTCATAGCTACTCGTGTAGGGACACTAGGGATATAGTACAGGTGCTCATCGGAGAATGAGTTCACTGATTGATCCACTTACGGAATGTTGGATAGTTGATGATGCCTTATTGTTAAACAGTAATTCCATAGTCCCAGAGGTGTATCCAGTCCTTAGACTTGAGACACCAAGGATGTCATGTATGAATACTCCACTCTTTGATACCAGACTTATAGGTTTGGAGGTTCCAAATCTATCATTGCCGGTCATCGGGAGTGGTAGCCAACCTTACGAGGACTATTGAGTGTCGATAGAGGATTATCCACTCTCAGTGTCATGAGAGGAATATCCCATGTATTCTTGCTTAGACACATCCTTAGCCAGGGTCAATCGGATTGAGAGAGAAAGAGTTCTCCAAAAGAATCCGATTAGAGCAAGACTCGATTAGAAACCGTATGGGTCTGATAGCACCAAGCCCGGTATATAGTCTCTAGGATATTAGATAGATGATAGACGATATGTACACAATAACTAAGGACAGACAGGTCCAATGGATTGGATTCCCCTGTATCGTCTAGGGACTACGATGTAATGGCCTAGTATGTCCACAATCATTGAGTCGAGTGAATTATTATGAAGATAATAATTCACTGAACTAGAAGGAGTTCTGATAGGTATGACTCATAGCCAACTCAATATTGGGCCTAGAGGGTCATACATATATGGTAGGCGTTGCGATTAGTAGAGGTTCGGATATGAGATATCCGCTAGAGCACCTATCTTATTGGATACCCAATAAGCCCCTAAATTATTGGATCCTATGGATGAGATCCAATAAGAGTAAATAAAAGATTATTGGATAGAGATCCACTAATCTAAGATGTTTAGGTAGTTGGATGGAGATCCAATACCCAATAGGGCAGGATCCATTAGGCTTAAGTGGATAGGGGACCTCTATAAATAGGAGGGAATCAGTTGTTCATATGCTAGAGCCTTTTGGTTTGTCTCTCCTAGTCTCCTCCCCTTCTCCTCCTCAGAGCAGGCCTAGAGTTTTGAGGAGCATCGTCGTAGCCCTACTGTGTGGATCATCGCTAGAGAGGAGGGCACATGACCTCATTCACTCTCTCCAAGAGATCTGTAGGGATTCAGGGATATACAATCCCCCTAGGTAACACAATCTATCTTATATGTAGTTTTAAGTTTTGCGGATTTTTGTGCACCAATCTTCGCACGACGACGAACATATATTTGGGAATTTGGGGTTTTTGTTTTTTTGTTCTTTCGTTGCGCATGTGATGTTGCCCCCAATATTTTTCAACACTAGTATCCGAGTTAGGTTGTTTATGTGAAAGATTGGTTTTAAACTACGTGTGTTATATTTTTGAAAATCATTTGATATCAAAATCATTGACGCAAAAGGCTAAGGGCCCGTAAGGTAGCGGCGCCTACCGGTGTTGGGCCCGCGGGGATGCCCACTTGTAGGGGTAGCACCGCCCTCGCCCCTTGCGTGGCAACACTATAGGGGAGAGGGTTAGGGTGTTCGTGTAAAAGGATAGTTTTGCCCCTCGGAATTTTAAAAATTTCAAGATTATCCTTTCTATATTAAATTACCAAAATACCCTTCATAATTAAATAAATTCCCTACATGTCTTTGATTTCAGAAAATATTAATTAATTAAATTATTTAATTGATTATTATTTTTATTATTATCTAGTAGTCCTACAAAATAATATTTACATGTTATGTATGATGTATGGACGGATTATCATAGACCATATGATGTGTGTATTTGTGATTATTATTATTGGGGCATGCGAGCCTCCATTTTATTTTTTGTTTATTATCGGGTCTACGTACTTATGATTAAGTTGTAATCACATAAGGAGGCACAACAGGAGCGTGGATGCGATAGCGGGACCCAACGAGACGGACAATCGAGAGGGAACCGATGAGGACAAGATGGACGATCACAGGGAATGGAGATGCACCGCTACACACATAGATCTTGATATAAATGATTAGGCCCACTTGCTAGGGCATGATCACATTAGGCTTGTTGAATTTCGTATTTTGATGATGAAAGCAATTGATATGTGTTTATGTTTTAATTTACGTTTTAAGTGACGCAGGATGCTTCAATCAGGATGAGACAATTAATGCAAGAAAAATCATGTTGTGCCGAGGAAAAACATGTCAAAATATTGGATGTCAGGTCGGAGGAACGGTTGATGTATCGATAGAAAGCTTGCGGCCTATTGCCCAATCGGCTTGTCCGACATGTCACTGATCCCTCGACGCTTCGTCTAACATGTCACTGATCCCTCGACGCTTCGTCTGACTCGTCGGCGCATCGTCCTCTCTTGCGGCCTATTGCCCAATCGGCTAGTTGACTCATCAACTCTGATATCCTTAGCACAATACCCGCTCTTCTTGGGACGATGCCCGAATCCACGGCCCGAAGCCTTCCGTCGATACGTCGACCAATCCACCGGCCCGACATCCAATTTTCTGACATGTTCCTCTAGCCCAACATGATTTTCCTGCTTTAATTGTCTCATCCTGATCGAAGCATCCTACGTCACTCAAAATGCAGATTAAATCATAAACACATATCAAGTGGTTTCATCATCAAAATATGAGATTCAACAATCTCCCCCTTTTTGATGATGACAACCACTTGATTGTTAGGATCGGAGCGACACTAAGAGGCGGGGGTGTATTAGTACAGCGGATTAAAACTCGTAAGTTTAAAAATGAATTCATAAATATGAGGAGATTTCATTTCGATAATAACTTGAGTAGATAAAAATCGAAAGCTAGTAGTAGTGTAAATAACAATTTCAGGAAAGTAAGAACTCACACATTCAAGGAACATACCAATTTAAAGTGGCTCGGTCAAAATGACCTACATCTACTTACGAAGCCTTCTTCGAAGAGTCTCCCATCTTCTACTAGCAAATCACTTTGAAGGGGAAGGACAAATACCCCTCTTACAACCTTTTACAGTAGTTCACACTCTTACAAATTTTCAATGAGAAAGAAGGAGGTGAACACTCAAGCAATTGAAAACAAGACTTGCTAAAGAGTTTGCTAAGGCTTTATCTCAATCTCTAACTTCTCAAAGGTTGTATTCTCTACTGAGAATTGAGAGGTATTTATAGACCCCAAGAGGATTCAAATTTGGGCTCCAAATTTTGAATTCTCTTATGTTCCCGATGTTGGCGGTGCCACCGCCTGTCAGTGGCGGTGCCACCGCTTGTCAGTGTATGATAGATAGTGTACTAGCGGTGCCACCGCCCAGTCCGGCGGTTCCACCGCCCGGTCCTACGGGTCACTAGATAGGCTTCAAATCTAGCTCAAACTAGGTAATATCGGGCCCAGTTAGCCCCTAACCAGGATATAGGTTTATCCCTTAATCCTAACCCTAATTACATGCAAACTACACAACTAAAAACATAGTCCTAAGCAAGTTTTCAACCGGCAAACGTCGAGTCTCCTTCCGGTGAGCTTTCCGACGATCTTCCGGCGGACTCCTAGCAGGCTCCCGATCTTGTGGTGAGTTCAATAAGTAGCCGAGCCTTATCGGTGATCTCCGCAAACCTCTAACGATCTCTTCGGCGGACTTCCGAAAACTTCGACAAGTCTCCGATTTCTTCTTGGTTGGTTCCGGCAACATCTCTGATGAATCTTCGGACTCTCGAACACGTATCAAACTTGAATCTGGTAGACTTGCTTTATGTCTTCAAGCTATCATAGTTAATCCTACATTTGTAAAATAAAAGTTTGATCTAGACAATTACTCCTAAGCAATTAATCAAGTTGTTCGTCATGTCATTGGTCCCTTGACGCTTCGTCTGATTCTTCAACGCATCGTCCTCTCTTGCGGCCTATTGCCCAATCGGCCAGTTGACTCTACAACTCCGATATCTTTGGTGCAATATCCGCTCTTCTTGGCCTAATGCCCGAATCCATGGCCCAAAGCCTTCTGTCGATACATCGACCGATCCACCGGCCCGACATCCAATCTTCTAACATGTTCCTCCGGCACAACATGATTTTCCTGTTTTAATTGTCACATCCTGATTGAAGCATCCTGCATCACTCAAAACGCAGATTAAATCATAAACACAAATCAAGTGGTTTCATCATCAAAATATGAGATTCAACAATATCCCCCTTTTTGATGATGACAACCACTTGATGACGGAGTTAACCTTAACTCCCGGAGTTTAAACAAACTCCCCCTATCAATATGTCATATTGATAGAACCTTGAATTCAAGCCGAATTCAAGTCATTGTAAATATTCATCATGAATATTTACAACACGTCATCATGCATAACATGATCATACTTCTCCCCCTTTGTCATCAACAAAAAGGAGAAGTGTCACTTTCTATGTGTTTGAGATATAAAGTTCAATATATTGCATGAAAAATATAATATCAATTTTTATCATCATGCAAGTTGTAAGCTTGAAAATTTAGCAAGTGTTAGATCGTGATTTGAACATTCAAGCTATCAAGTTGTAGATATGAAAGTTTTACAACATACAAGCTAGCAAATTTAAAGATGTGTTAGTTGGCATATTTGCTTTTCTTTGCGATGTGCAAGGTAGCATTTCTTTGTAATGTTCAAGATAGCAAGTTCTACATCATGCTAACTAGCAAATTAGAGATGTTCAAGAATGCAACTCTTGCTTCATGAAATATGCAAGTTGTAAGCTAGCAAATTTTTGCTTCCTTTGCAATGTTTGAGCTAGCAATTTTGCTTCCATTGCAAAGTACAAATTAGCACATTTTGTATCTTGAGATAGGCAAGATTACACTTTTGGTATGCAAATTTATAGTATGTAAGATATCAACTTTTATACATAAAAAGTTAGCAAAAAGATGTGCAAGATGGACTATTTTGCCTCTTTTCGAAATGTGTAACTTGGCACATATTGCTTCTTTTGAGATTTGCAAGATAGCAGCACTTTTGCTTCTTCTTGAAGTATGCAAGCTAGCTGTTAGAACCCTTGTAGATTCTAAACTTGGGGTTGATCTCTTTAGGGGATCGGCCTCCTTGGAACTCTATAGGGGTTCCTCCCTCCAAGTTGCTGCTCAAAGGCTGCAGAAAAGATTCATCTATTGCCTATCCAAAGAGAAGGAATACATGGCTATTTATAGGGCTTCGAAACCCTAACTCCTAATAGGACTCCTACTTAAGACTCTTACTTCTAACCAACTCCTAATAAGACTCCTACTCAAGACTCCTATTCCCTTACAACTCCTAATTCTTCTCTAAGAAAAAACCTCCTACATGAATGCCCCTCTCAATTAGGACTCTCCTAGCTAGAGTCCTAACAGAATGTCTCTCTCAATTAGGACTCTCCTAGCTAGAGTTCTAACATTTTTACATGAATGTCCCTCTCAATTAGGACTCTCCAAGCTAGAGTCCTAACAGACCCGCCCTCTTCAAATCAGCCTTGTCCTCGAGGCTGATGATTCGTGAATTCTGGGAATTTGATCTTCAAGACATCATAGTTCTCCCAAGTGGCATCTTCTATTGGTAGGTTCGCCCACTATATTAGCACTTCATTAGTGGGTCGTCGTCGTCGAGTCACGATCCGTCGATCAATAATGGCACTTGGCTGGGTCTGGAGTTCTCTTTGGGTAGTCATATTTGGTGGGTGGCTTTGGGCTGTCTCCAAGCACCTGTTTAAAACTTTCGGCTGGCTGTTGGTTTGTGGGTGATATGTCATACTCCTTTTCAATTTAGTACCCTACATATGGAATAACTTTGTCCAAAATCTGCTCTTGAAGATGCAAGTAGAATTTGTCATAAGTAGAATTTGTTACAAGCACAATGCGTCCCTTATAGTGTAATTCTTTTGAGTCCCAATTGTAATGAGCCATGGGGCTTGGTGCTTCCTCCAATTTTTTTATAATCTTACTAGTATCTGAATCTTCCTGCCATTCCATCTTAATATCCTCAAGGAAGTCGCTAGTCGGAAGTGAAATGGCCGAAACTTCAACTTGCTCGGGTAGTTACGAAAGCGCATCTGCAAGAACATTCTCTTTCCCCTTTTTGTAAGTTATTTCAAAATCAAATCCAAGAAGTTTTGTTACCCATTTTTGCTACTCAGGGGATGGTATCTTTCGCTCCAAAAAGTACTTGAGGCTTTTATGGTCGGTTTTATTTTGAAATCGTCGACCAATCAAGTAGGGTCTCCACCTCGTTGCTACGCGCACAATGGTGAGCATCTCCTTATCATATGTTGACTTATTTTGATGGGAGGAAGATAATGCCTTGCTAGTGTATGCGAGTGGTCGACCATCTTGCATGAGAATGGCTCCAATTCTGACTCCAGATGCGTCGGCCTCAATAATGAAGGGTCGGTTAAAATCTGGTAGTGTTAGCACCGGCGTCGTCGTCATGGCTGCCTTAAGTTTGTCGAAGGCAGCGGAAGCTCTGTCCGACCATTGGAAGACATCTTTTTTCAGTAAGAAAGTAAGTGGTGCACTGATCTCGCCATAGTTTTTCACAAACTTGCAATAGTAGCCTGTTAAACCCAGAAAGCCATGTAGCAATTTTACGTTCCTCGGGGTAGGCCAGTTTTGCATTGCTTCAATTTTGAAGGGGTCCACTGTCACACCTTCCTCTGATATGATATGCCCAAGATATTCCACCTTCTGTTGAAGATAGCAAAAATTCGTAATGGTTGTTGTGTGTTCAAAAGGTGGTTTTCGGTATGTCTTCTTCGCACACTCATATTTGGTGATACCCGGATCAAAGGTGCTGCTTTGTAAAGATTTGTGCTCTCTTTCATCTAGTAATTCATCTGCTATTGGAATAAGGTATTTGTCCTTGATGGTTATGCCATTGAGAGCTCGGTAATCAATGCATATTCGCCATATTCCGTCCTTCTTGCGTACAAGTAGCACCGGTGAAGAATAGAAGTTGCAACTTGGCCGAATAACTCCTGTTTTGAGCATTTCTTTTACAATCCTTTCTATTTCATCCTTCTGGAGATATATATATTGATATGGCCGAGTATTTGCTGGAGGTTTGCCTAAAAGAATCATTATATAATGATCATGCCGACGGGTAAGAGGTAGGTTGTACGGTTCGTCAAATATATCTGAAAATTCAGCAAACAAAGGAAGTAGGTTTCGATCTTCAAATTGTATTGGCTCTCCCTTAGTTTGCTGCTAAAGTTGTATAAAAAATCTGCTGCATACTTTATGCAAAACCTTCTCCATTTGTTGTGTAAATCGTCGTTATGTCGCCCCCACGTTTCCCGTTCAGTATCACCTATTTCTCCTTACTGTAAAATTTCATAATAAGTTGCATAAAATTCCAAGAAATATCACCTAATGTCGTCAACCATTTAATTATGAATATGGCCTTATGATCATCAGGAGGGAGAAGGAAGAAATCTGCAATTATCTCTTGGTCCTGCAGCAATAGTTTCTCCTGCGGGCGCCTACGATCACAATTCAAAATCCGTCCATCGACGACCTTAACGTCAAACCTGCTGTAATTCTCAATAGGTAAGGCCATCTGGATAGTAACCTTACTGTTTATAAAGTTATTAGAACTGCCCGTGTCGATGAGAACAGTGATCGGTTGTTGTTTGAGAAGGCCTCCAACTTTCATCGTTTTCGGGTTTGAGTAGCCAGCTAGTGCATGTACCGTAACTTCAAATCAGTTGTGGCTCTTCTTATGCATCTTCTTCTTCATGTTCAAGGCTCTCTTCTAGATGTTCAATGACCTCTTTTTCTATTGGTTCAATCATAAGAAGTCTCCCTTTACTACAACGATGCTCACGGCTCCACAGCTCGTCACAATGCTAACATAACCCCTTTGCATATCGCTCCCGAAGCTCTTCTCTTGTTAACCTCTTTGGTGTAGGGACTTGGTCAATAGTAGGGGGGGCTGAGGGCTTCAATATTACTAGTTGAGGAGTGACCCTAGTCCTCCGAGCTTCATGGTTCAATTGCTCCTCTTGATGTCGTGCGAAAGAGATGGCTGCCATAAGCGTATACGGTTGTCGCGCTTTAACTTCTCTTCGGATCTCCGGCTTCAAGCCCTCAATAAAGGTTCTCAATAGCTATTTTTTAGACCAATCATGAGTTTGATTAGATAACCTTTCAAACCTGGTTTGGTACTCCTGAATGGTGGAAGTTTGTCGGATCTTTGCTAGTTGTCCATCAATATTCTTGTAATCGATTGGTCTGAAGCGGATCAGCAGTCCTTTTTTGAATTGTTGCCATGAAAGGACTATATAAGTATGTTCAAACTAGTCAAACCACTATATAGCATCCCCTTCAAGATGCATAGCTGCAATTTTCACCATAGATGCATCCGCGGTTTTGTGGTACTGAAAATATCGCTCCGCGCGCGAGATCCAACCAATCGGGTCTCCTTCTTCCCATCTAGGGAAGTCCACTCTCATGCATGGATAGTTGGGTTCAGTCATAGAGCCTCCCCTCCCTTGGAACTCATCTCTTCGAGCCTGGTGCGATTGGGCAAAGCTCTCTCCGTGATATGATTTTTTCGGGCTTAGTGGTCAGCCCAATCTGAGTTTGGTAAAGAGCGTCCGAATCTTATCCTCCATTCGTGCCTCCAAGGCTTCGAATTTAGCATTGATTGCCTCCTTAGATGCCATAGTATATGCCTCCAAATATATGATATTAAGATCTCTCTTTTGTTGTCAGGTTAAAGGCATGTATAGTTGAGAGAAGTGATGGTCGAAAGGATTGGTGGATCAATGGATGTAGGCTATGATTTAGGCTTGTTTTGTGGCTGTTTTGGGTGTAGTTTAAGGGTGTGGTTTAGTGGAGTTTTAGGGCTATGGATGAATATTTTGGATCTGTGGTAGATGGTAGCAAAGGTTTGATAGAAATCAGTGGAAGTTGCAGCAAAGATGTGCTGTCTTGTAAGAGTAGAATTGTCGTTGAAGAAACAATGGTTTCTCGACGTAATTTCCACCAAAAACTTGAGATAATTGAGGAGGTAATTGATAGCAAAATCATAGTTTATATGACAGCAAGGATATCTAATTTAATCAAGAAAATTTCGGCAGTATAACAGCAAGGAAATTGGTGCAAGTTGACATAGCAGAATTGTCATCGAAAAATTTCAATGGGTTACGATGAAAATTTACAGCAACATAAAATCGTTTTTAGAGATGAATTTCTTAATAGATCAATCTTAGATAGAAGCCAAGATGATCTATGAAGTGTATAAGAAATATCATTCAAAAAAGATTGCAAATAGATGGGTTAAGGCAACAATATGCGGCTGAAATTTTCTGCAGCACAGATTTTTAGGTATAGCAGATTGGACGTAAAAGATTAGTGGTTTATATTGAGAATTTTTTGATGAAACCAAAGGGAAATCCACTATTAGAAAGTGTCAAAGCTATCATAAAAATTTCGTAGAGATTTGGATAGAAACAATGTAGTATCAAGATCAAACAAACAGTGCTATGCGGCTGAAATTTTACAGTACAGATTTTCAAGTATAGCAGATTTGACGTAAAAGATCAATGGTTTATATTGAGAATTTTTTGAAAAAACTAAAGGGAAATCTGCTGTTAGGAAGTGTCAAAGATGTCATAAAAATTTCATAAAAGTTTGGATAGAAAAAGCATAGTAGCAAGATCAAAAAGATGGTACTATGCGGCTGGAATTCTGCAATGTATCTTTCGTCGTAGAGATGAAAACTTTGTGACGAAAGGTTTATGCAGCAATATAGGAACAGTTTTTTTTTTTTGGATTTTCGAATAAGGATAAGTAAATTGCAGCAGCAGTAAGGTAGGAAACCAGAACCTGTTGCAATTCACGGGGAGATCAAAGGATGATCCGCGATGGTGGAGATGATGACGGAATTCGGCGACGATCTTTTAAGCAATTGTGGGAATTGCTTTGGGCGATTGTGGAGGGCTGATGGATGGCAGTGGAAGGGCAGCGATATGTCAAGAACACTGCTCTGATACTAGGTGTTAGAACACTTGTAGATTCTAAACTAGGGGTTGATCTCTTTAGGGGATCGGCCTCCTTGGAACTCTATAGGGGTTCCTCCCTCCAAGTTGCTGCTCAAAGGCTACAGAAAAGATTCATCTATTGCCTATCCAAAGAGAAGGAATACATGGCTATTTATAGGGCTTCGAAACCCTAACTCCTAATAGGACTCCTACTTAAGACTCTTACTTCTAACCAACTCCTAATAAAACTCCTACTCAAGACTCCTATTCCCTTACAACTCCTAATTCTTCTCTAAGAAAAAACCTCCTACATGAATGCCCCTCTCAATTATGACTCTCCTAACTAGAGTCCTAACAGAATGTCTCTCTCAATTAGGACTCTCCTAGCTAGAGTCCTAACATTTTTACATGAATGTCCCTCTCAATTAGGACTCTCCAAGCTAGAGTCCTAACACTAGCAAGCAAGCGAGCAAAATTTGCTCCCCCTATGTCATTGTCAAATAGAAGGGAATAATAATACAATCATGTAATTCATTTCCCTTTACTATAATCTTCAAATCATGACAAAGGTAAATAACAAAGATAAAAAATGAATGTCGAAAGACATATATCATTTTTGACAAATTTCTTCTTTTGTAAATAGAAAGAATGATAGGAAACAATCTTGATTCAAAGAGAAAACTCAAGTTATAAATTATCAAGATGACAAGTAGCATATCATGGTTTACAAGAACAAGTTTCTTGTTAGTTAATAGCAAAAAGACTTGTAGGAGAATAAAATCTCAATTCATACATATAAAATCTTATGATTCACATAGAAGATCTCCTCTTTTATAAAACATGAGAATCTTGATTTACATAAAGTTTCAAAACATAATTATCAAGATCATGAATACTAAAAGACCATGAAACATTTCGACAAATCTCCTTTTAAATAGAAAACAATCTTGATTCATTCAATAGAAAATTCAAATTATAATTGCGAGAAATCAAGATCATGATTTCAATAAAACCCATTAAATTCAAATCATTTTCATAATCCATGAGATTCATAAAAATAATACAAATGGATTCATAAAAATCAATAGGATAGAGAAAATTAATTTTCAAGAAAAATGTTCTTCTCTTTTAGTTGTTTCAATTCATGTGATTTATTTCATTCAAGCATGCCCTTTTTATTTATGTCAAATAAAAACATGTATCATATTTAAAGTCGAAAGTGCGAGATTTATTACGACAAGGATCAATAAGACACTTTTATTATGATAAAAATCGATAATCCGTAAATCACAAGATTCATCATGCATAATTTCGAAAATCTCATGCATAGAACAAAATCATCAATCATGATATCAAAACATTTATCATTTAAAGCATTAATGATACACATCATATGCAATAAATCACATACATTATCATAATAAAAAGCAAAAGTATTGCATTCATCATTTCAAATCATAAATATTTCAAATCATGGTGGTATTAATTTGTCAAATTGCATCTTACCATGCATGATCATAACTTTTCATTTGTATGCATCAAAATAATATTAAGAGTATTTCATGCATAATTTTATATCACCACATAAGGAATATCAAGAAGAAAATAATTGGGTGATGAGATAAACATTTCATGAATACAAGGAATTGCATAAAAATCATATCATGAAAGATTAGAACATGTGAATACCAAAAGGCATGATTTCTTTTTGAAGAACCTACTCATAAATAATCAAAAGAAAATCTTAGGAGATCGATTAATGAAAAAATCTTGATTCGTAATAAATCTTAATTTGTAAATATCACAGAATCAAGATCATGATTTTGGATAAAACTCATTCAAATTCAAATTGTCCAAATCATCAAAATCTCAACATTTCTTTCAAGAGATTCAAAATGGCATAAATAATTTTATTGGTCTCTTAGGTAGAAATCAATAAGATAGAGAAAAAAAAATTTTTAATAAAAAATTCTTTCCTCCTTTTGCTTCAACTTATTGATTGATTCCATACATGCATGTCCTTTTCTTTCAAAATCCATGCATCATCGTTTAAAACAGAAGGATAAAAAATCATCAAGATAAAAAAAAATGCAACACATAATTCAAAAAAAATAATTTCAACTCATTACTTCAAGTCAAACATGATTTCATTTAATCAAAATCGAATAACTTCAAGACCAATAAATCATCATGTATAATAATCATCAAGTATGATACAAACTTTTCAAAACATTTATCATGATAAGGCATATAAGCCAAAGAAACTATTAAACATAAAGCATATTCTTCAATGATGGTTTTATTGGGCATAAGGTATTTTCAACCAAAATCATTTTGTTATTTGTTGTAGTCATGCATTTTTCTTTTTAGATTAACCTATCTTTTTATGCTTAGTTTTTCATACAAAAGCCATGCATCATCATTAAGCATGATGTTAAATTTTTTAATATTTTCATTAAGACATCAAACATGGTTTCAATCAAAATCAAAAATCATCAAGATACACATTTCTTTTTTAAGAAAAACATACATATGATCATTAGATTTAAATTTAACATTTTATTTCATTAACATAAAACATGCAATTTTCAAGAAAAATGATTATTCAAAAAAATAAAATAAAATAAAATGCATCATGGAAAACATCAAGTAATTTCAAAATAAATTAAGGGGGTTTCAATTACCTCATCATTGAATGCCGTTGAGGCATAGTTTGCCACCTCGCCTTTCTTGATTTTCTCCTTGTCTTCGGAGGAGCTTGATTCATCCCAATTTTTGTTCTTCTTCTTGTGTTCAAAGCAAGTAGTTTTGTTCTTTAATTTTTGTTTCATTTGTAGTTTAAGTTCACCATCACTTGAGCTTATGCTTGAGTGGTCTTCAATTGTTCTATGTCCCAAATCCTTCCTGTCCTTTAGAAGGTGGTTCTTAAGTTCTTCACGTGCATTGAATGTTATTTCATAGGTCATTAGAGACCCAATAAGTTCTTCGAGAGGAAATGTTTTAAGGTCCTTGGCCTCTTGAATGACCATAACTTTTTGATCCCAACTCTTTGGAAGGGATATTCAAATTTTAGTTACTAGTTCATGTTAAATCTCGTATTTTGATGATGAAACTACTTGATATATGTTTATGATTTAATTTGTGTTTTAAGTGACGCAGGATGCTTCGATCAGGGTGAGATAATTAAAGCAGGAAAATCATGTTGTGCCGGAGGAACATGTGAGAAGATTGGACGTCGGGCCGGTGGATCGGTCGACGTATCGATAGAAGGCTTCAGGCCATGGACTCGGGCATCGGGCCAAAAAGAGCGAGTATTGTGCCAAGGATATCGGAGTTGCGGAGTCAACTAGCCAATTGGGCAATAGGCTGTAGGAGAGGACGATGCGCTGAAGAATCGGATGAAGCGTCGAGGGACCAATGATATGCCGGACAACTTGGTTAATTGCTTAGGATTAATTATCTCGATTGAAGTTTTGTTTTAAGTGTGTAGGATTAACTATGATGGAAGAAAGACATGCAGCAGGAGTTGCGCCAGAGTCAAGACAATGATCACGTTGGGAGTTCGAGAGTTCGACGGAAGTTCGGACAATCGTCGGAGGTTCTGTGGGAACAAATCCGAGAAGTCCTTAAGCTTGCCAAAGAAGCTCGTCGGAACTCGGCAAGTGAATCGTTGCAAGTCTAGGAGTTTGCCGGAAGTCCGCAGGAGCATCACCGAGGGTTCATCGGATGATCGACGGAAGTTCGCCGGAAGCTCACCGGAAGAAGCGATTGACGCACCGGAGAAAATTGCAGTAAATGTCTTAGGAAAAATCGTAGTTAGCACAATGATTAAGTTGGAAATGGGAGGTGATCCCATTAACTTAATCTTGGGGCAATTGGGCCCCTAAAAAACCCAAATTGGGCCAAATGGATCAACCCATTCGGACCCTGATTGCTGTGGGAGGTGCAACCGCCCAAGCTAGGAGGTAGCACTGCCTAGGCTAAGTCTCTGAGTGAGATTGGGCGGTGCAACCGCCCCAGCTAGGAGGTGGCACCACCTGGGCTCAGTCTCCGAGCGAGACTGGGCGGTGCAACCTCCCCTGACAGGAGGTGGTATCGCTTGAGCTTAGTCTTCGAGCTCTGCCAGGCGGTGCAACCGCCTCAGTCAGGAGGTGCAACCGCTTGAGCTCGGTCTTCGAGCTCTGGCATGAGGTGCAACCGCCCCTGACAAGAGGTAGCACCGCCCAGAGGCTCAGTCTTCGAGCTCTGCCAGGCGGTGCAACTGCTCCAGTCAGGAGGTGCAACCGCTTGATCCCGAAATTCTGGGAATTGACAGTTTTGAGCTCCAAATTTGAACTGGGTTGGGGCCGATAAATACCCCACCCATTCAGCACTGAAAGAGCATGAACTAACACCAAAATCTTGATCCTTTTTTGTGATTCTTAGAGCTCAAAATTGTTGTAAAGGCCAAAAGTTCTTCTCCCTCTGTTCTTCCAAGTTCTGAGTTGTAAAGAGAGGAGAGAAAATTCTGTAAGGGTTGTCACCTAAGCCCGTCAAAAGGAGTGAATCTGTAAAAGGGTGGTCGGCCTTCGCCTATTGAAGGAAGGCCTCTAGTTGATGTCGGTAACCTCGTCGGTGGAGGAAGCCAAAAGTGGAGTAGGTCAAGATTGATCGAACCACTCTAAATCTCGGTTTGCATTTACTTTGAGCATATTATCTTTACTGCAAACCTCCTCTAAAGCTTACTGCTTTCTACGCATATACGATCGGGTTTCAAGCTTTGCAATTTACGAATCAGCATTTAGATGTAAATCAGTTTCTTCATACGAACGTCGTATTTCAGTTTGCGCTTAAATTCTGGTTTTCATCATAACTGCAAACTGCCTTCATAGATTAACTTTAACATCATCTCGCTTGATCTTAAGTTAAAGTAATCTTAGAATCGGCTTTCACACCGAAATCGTTTTTATCATTCGAACGCAGTGTTTATCGTTGAAAGATTTCCGCTGCACTAATTCACCCCCCCCCCCCCTTAGTGCTCTTGATCCTAACAATTGGTATCAGAGCCCGGTATTTCTCATTTCGGATTTACACCCGAGAGAAATGGCTCGTCATAGCTTTCAAGAGGGCTTATCGGTCTTTCGTCTACCGTTGTTTAACGGATTGGACTACACTTATTGGAAAACTCAAATGAGAGTTTTCTTGATTTCTATGAATTTGGATTTATGGAATATCATTGAAAACGGTTTTCAACTTCCCTCTAAACCGATGAACGAATGGTCGGATTTGGAGAAGAAGTATTTTTCTTTAAACGCAAAGGCTATGAATGCCTTATTTTGCGCTTTGGACAAAAATGAGTTCAATCGGATTTCTACGTGCGAAACGACTTTTGACATTTGGCGAACACTTGACATCACACACGAGGGAATTAGTAGAGTCAAAGACTTGAAAGTTAACATTTTATTGCATGATTTTGAGCTTTTTCGAATGCAACCAAGTGAGACTATAGGCGACATGTACACTCGTTTCACGGATGTCGTCAATAGCTTAAGAGCTCTTGGAAAATGTTTTTCGGATTTTGATCTCATAAACAAGATTTTGCGTTCTCTTCCTAAGAAGTGGGATTCAAAAGTTACTGCAATACAAGAAGCTAAAAACCTAAACAACTTACCACTTGAAGAACTAATTGGTTCATTGATAATATATGAAATGGTGCACAATGCACATGATGAACATGATGAACAAAATCACCTTCCAAAGAACAGGAAGGATTTGGAACTCCAGACAAATGAATACCACTTGAGCGATGACTCAAGTGATTAGGACAATGATGAACTTGAACTTCGAACACTAAATCTTAATAAGTTTATTAAATAAAAATCTAAAATAAACAATAAACTTGAACGAAGGAAGAGGCCAAAGAAGAAGAACACAAAGTGGGATGAATCGAGCTCCTCCGAAGACGAGGAGAAAATCAAGAAAGGCGAGGTGGCAAACTACGCCTTAACCACTTTCAATGATGAGGTAATCGAAATCCCCCTAATTTATTTTGAAATTACTTGATGCTTTCATAATGTATTTTCTTTTTTAGTTTAGAATTAATGTTTTTTAAAAAAATATGATCATGCTAGTAATTTCGAAAATGATAATATTGCATATTTTATGATAAACAAACAAAATGATTTTGATCGAAAATATGAAATAAGTAATAATGTGTATCATGTTGATGTCCATTGTTATTTCTCGATTTTGAGTATATTGAATCATGTTTAATTTGAAGTTATGATTAATGAGTATTTTGAAATTATGTATGATGATTCTTGATAATTATGGATTATCGATTTTCATGATAATAACAATGGCTTTAAAAATTGATGCATGTTTTGATTTGACATAAATGAAAAGGCATGCTAACATGAAATCGATCACTTAAGATGAAACACTTAAAAAAGGGGGAAAAATATATTATCAATGAAACCATGAATCTATTTATAAATTTTGTGAGTCATACAAATAAAAGGTTATGATCATGCATGGTAGGATATAATTTAACAAAATTGATACCATCATAATATGAAACATTTATGATTTACAATGATGCACGCAATACTTGAGCTTTTTAATTATGATGTGATGTATTGCATATGATGTGAATCATGATTTAAAATGCTATGAGTTGTTGTTAAAATGAAGTATTATAAATGTTGATTTAATGTCATGAATGCTCTAAATGATGAATGTTTGGTATCATGAAGTGATAAATACTTTGAAAATAAATGTTTGTATCAAGTTAGATTGTTTGACATAATGTGCATGATAAGCTATAAAGATGATTGAAACAATGATTGAAATAATAGGAATGATGATTTGGAATCATATAATAATGAGTTTATATGTTTTAAAAATATATATGATGATAATGATGCATGCAATGATGAAATATTCATGATAAAATAATTGTTTTGATATTCAAGACTTGAATTTTCATCAATGCTATTTACCTTTGTCATAATTTAGAAATTAACGTAAAAGGTCTTCCCTTCTTTTTGACAATGACAAAGGGGGAGCAAAACATGCTTGAAAGCTAATTTGCTAGCTCATATAATTCAAAAAAAAAAGGGAAAAAGAAAATAATTACACTTCTCAAAAGAAAAGGAATTGCTATCTTGAACATCACCAAGAAGTGCTATCTTACAAATCTCAAGATGCACAAATGCAAACATGCAAAATTTGTAATTTTGCACATCATTAAAATTTATGATGCTTTGGTGATTATGCATGTTCTAAAATGTTATAAGATTCACTAGCTTGCATGATGTAGAACTTGCTATATTGAACATCACCAAGGAATGATATCCTGCAGAAGCAAAAAGTTAACTTGCACATGTAACAAAACTTATATTTCAAGAAGCAAGAGTTGCTTTCTTGAACATCTCAAAATTACTAGCTTGCGTGTCTTAAAATTGTAAGCTTGCCATCGTACTACCATGATGATGAGCATGCCTTATCTTTATGATTGTATTTGAAAAACTATGGCAAAAATACGTCCTAATGATTGAACGTGTTAAAATTATTTTTTGAACTTTCTTGATTGAATGATCAAATCACTTGATTGGCATAATGATTTTACACAATTACATGTTGGAAATTATGTGCTTGAATACAAAACTTCCATAATAACAAGCATGCTTTACCTTCATGATTGTAATTGAATATCTATAGCAAAACATTGTCCGAATGCAAGAAAGAGTCAAATTTCATTTTCGGATTCTCTTGATCCTAACATATCAAGTTTACTCTCTTCCGAACTTAACAAGCATATGTCATATCAAGTTTAGTTCATATCATTGATTTTTGACATATGTAATCAACTAGCAAATACATCTCTCATACACATATCATGTGAAAAATATTTTTTTGAGAAATGGATTTGATGAATATGGATGAAAGTGTTTTTACTTGCAAGGATTTGTTTCACATACATATCTTGATCCTTGTAAAAATGAAGCATGATTTAATCTCTCATCGATTCTAACTTCACTCGAAGTAAACTCACAAATAGCATGTATCACAAATAGTCTTCCTCCTTCATGCAAAAAGATAATAACAGATAAAAAAGGAAGAAGTTTTCAAAGCTATCTCCATGTCATGTTTTCCTTGAGATATTTGTATAATTGATATCCTATCACTCATTGTTGGAAAATGACATGAACCTAGTTATGACATGAATAATTACAAGCACTTATGCTTAAAATGTGCTTATATCGTTCTCCGTTTTGTTGATGACAAAGGGGGAGAAATATATGAATTGATGCTATGAACACTGATGCTATGCTTGCATCATCAAGAGATATATGAATTGATATAATTGCCAAATTTGCATTATGCCATGTTTGCATCATGCGTTAAAATATCAAGAACTTGTATCGTAATTTTACACGTTGATATCTTACCATGTGACGAAATGCTACAATTGATAAACACTTGAAAAGTTTGCATTATGATATCAAAAGCTTACATCGCAATTTTACATGTTGATATTTGATAATAGCAAACTTGCATGATGATAAAACTTGATATTATGTTTTTCATGCAATGAGTTGAACCAATATCACAAACACTTGATTGTGGTACTTCTCCTTTTTGTTGATGACAAAGGGGGAGAAGTATGTTGATGACATGACATGTTATGCATAAGTTTATGCATAAGTTCATGATGACGTGTTGCAAGTATTCATGATGAATATTGCAATGACTTGAATTCAGTTTGAATTCAAGGGTCTATCAATATGGCATATTGATAGAGGGAGTTTGTTTAAACTCCGGGAGTAAAGTTTAACTCCGTCATCTAGTGGTTGTCATCATAAAAAAGGGGGAGATTGTTGAATCTCGTATTTTGATGATGAAACTACTTGATATATGTTTATGATTTAATCTGCATTTTAAGTGATGCAGGATGCTTCGATCGGGATGAGACAATTAAAGCAGGAAAATCATGTTGTGCCGGAGGAACATATGAGAAGATTGGACGTCAGGCCGATGGATCGGTCGACGTATCGACAAAAGGCTTCAGGCCATGGACTCGGGCATCGGGCCAAAAAGAGCGGGTATTGTGCCAAGGATATCGGAGTTGCGGAGTCAACTGGCCGATTGGGCAATAGGCTGTAGGAGAGGACGATGCGCCGAAGAATCGAACGAAGCGTCGAGGGACCAATGACATACCGGACAACTTGGTTAATTGCTTAGGATTAATTGTCTCGATCGAAGTTTTGTTTTAAGTGTGCAGGATTAACTACGATGGAAGAAAGACATGTAGCAGGAGTTGCGCCGGAGT
This sequence comes from Musa acuminata AAA Group, assembly GCF_036884655.1. Taxonomy (NCBI): domain Eukaryota; kingdom Viridiplantae; phylum Streptophyta; class Magnoliopsida; order Zingiberales; family Musaceae; genus Musa; species Musa acuminata. The sequence continues at coordinate 265,970 of NC_088358.1, read as the reverse complement.
CAAGACAATGATCACATTGGGTGTTTGAGAGTTCGACGGAAGTTCGGACAGTCGTCGGAGGTTCTACGGGAACAAATCCGAGAAGTCCATAAGCTTGCCAAAGAAGCTCGTCGGAACTCGCCAAGTGAATCATCGCAAGTCCAGGAGTTTGCCGGAAGTCCGCAGGAGCATCACCGAGGGTTCATCGGATGATCGACGAAAGTTTGCCGGAAGCTCGCCGGAAGAAGCAATTGATGCACCGGAGCAAGTTGCAGTAAATGTCTTAGGAAAAATCGTAGTTAGCACAATGATTAAGTTGGAAATGGGAGGTGATCCCATTAACTTAATCTTGGGGCAATTGGGCCCCTATAAAACCCAAATTGGGCCGAATGGATCAACCCATTTGGACCCTGATTGCTGTGGGAGGTTCAACCGCCCAGGCTAGGAGGTAGCATCACCTAGGCTAAGTCTCCGAGTAAGACTGGGCGGTGCAACCACCCTAGCCAGGAGGTGGCACCGCCTGGGCTTAGTCTCCGAGCGAGACTGGGCGGTGCAACCTCCCATGACAGGAGGTGGCACCGCTTGAGCTCAGTCTTTGAGCTCTGCCAGGCGGTGCAATCGCCTCAGTCAGGACGTGCAACCGCCTGAGATCGGTCTTCGAGCTCTGGCAAGAGGTGCAACCGCCCTTGACAAGAGGTAGCACTGCCTAGAGGCTCAGTCTTCGAGCTCTGCTAGGCAGTGCAACCGCTCCAGTCAGGAGGTGCAACCGCCTGATCCCGGAATTCCGGGAATTGACAATTTTGAGCTCCAAATTTGAACTGGGTTGGGGCCTATAAATACCCCACCCATTTAGCACTGAAAGAGCATGAACTAACACCGAAATCTTGATCCTTTTCTGTGATTCTTAGAGCTCAAAATTGTTGTAAAGGCCAAAAGTTCTTCTCCCTCTGTTCTTCCAAGTTTTGAGTTATAAAGAGAGGAGAGAAAATTCTGTAAGGGTTGTCTCCTAAGCCCGTCAAAAGGAGTGAATCTATAAAAGGGTGGTTGGCCTTCGCCTATTGAAGGAAGGCCTTTAGTTGACGTCGGTAACCTCGTCGGTGGAGGAAGCCAAAAGTGGAGTAGGTCAAGATTGACCGAACCACTTTAAATCTCGGTTTGCATTTACTTTGAGCATATTATCTTTACTGCAAACCTCCTCTAAAGCTTACTGCTTTCTACGCATATACAATCGGGTTTCAAGCTTTGCAATTTACGAATCAGCATTTAGACGTAAATCAGTTTCTTCGTACGAACGTCGTATTTCAGTTTGCACTAATATTCTGGTTTTCATCATAACTACAAATTGCCTTCATAGATTGACTTTAATGTCATCTCGCTTGATCTTAAGTTAAAGTAATCTTAGAATCGGCTTTCACACCGAAATCGTTTTTATCATTCGAACGCAGTGTTTATCGTTGAAAGATTTCCGCTGCACTAATTCACCCCCCCCCCCCTCTTAGTGCTCTTGATCCTAACAGTTCAAAGTTAGAAAAATCTTTACCAAGAGCTATAAGTCCATTGATGACATCCGTAAAACGGGTGTACATGTCTCCGATGGACTCACTTGTTTTCATCCGAAAAAGTTCGTAAGAATGCACAAGAATGTTGATTTTGGACTCTTTCACTCGGCTAGTGCCTTCATGAGTGACCTCAAGAGTTCTCCAAATATCAAAAGCCAAATCACAATTCAAAATGTGATTAAATTCATTTTTGTCAAGTGCACAATGTAAGGCATTCATAGTCTTTGCATTTAAAGAAAACATCTTCTTCTCCAAATCATTCCAACGGTTCATTGGAAGATAAGACATTTCAAATCCATTTTCGACTATGTGCCATAAATTCAAATCCAAAGAAAGTAAGAAAACTCTCATTCGAGTTTTCCAATAAGTGTAGTTCGTTCCATTGAAAAAGGGAGGATGAATGAGAGAGCAACCCTCTTGAAGGCCGAAAAGAGTCATTTCTATTTGGACGTTAAACCAAAGTAGAAAACCGTGGCTCTGATACCAATTGTTAAGATCGGAGCGGCACTAGGGGGGGGGGGTGGTGAATTAATGCAGCGGATTAAAACTCAAAGTTTAAAAGCAAATTCGTAAATACGAGGAGATTTCATTTCGCTAGTAACTTGAGTAGATGAAAACCGAAAGCTAGCAGTAGTGTAAATAACAATTTCAGGAAAGTAAGAACTCACACATTCAAGGAACACACCAATTTAAAGTGGTTCAGTCAAAATGACCTACATCCACTTGCGAATTCTTCGAAGAGGCTCCCAACTTTCACTAGCAAATCACTTTAAAGGGGAAGGACAAATACCCCTCTTACAACCTTTTACAATGGTTCACACTCTTACAAATTTTCAACGAGAAAGAAGGAGGTAAACACTTAGCAATTGAAAACAAGACTTGCTAAAGACTTTGCTAAGGCTTTATCTCAATCTCTAACTTCTCAAAGGTTGTATTCTCTACTGAGAATTGAGGGGTGTTTATAGACCCCAAGAGGATTCAAATTTGGGCTCTAAATTTTGAATTCTCTTGGGTTCTCGATGCTGGCGGTGCCACCGCTTGTCAATGGCAGTGCCACCGCCTGTTAGTGTCTGACACTGATAGTGTACTAGCAGTGCCACCGCCCAGTCCGATGGTAGCACCGCCCGATCCACGGGTTCTGGGCGGTGCCATCGCCCAGTCCGACGGTTCCACCGCCCGGTCCTACGGGTCACTAGATGGGCTTCAAATCTGGCCCAAACTAGGTAATATCAGGCCCAGTTGGCCCCTAACCAGGATATAGGATTATTCCTTAATCCTAACCCTAATTACATGTAAACTACACAACTAAAAACATAGTCCTAAGCAAGTTTTCAACTGGCAAACTTCGAGTCTCCTTCCAGTGAGCTTTCCGACGATCTTCCGGTGGACTCCCAGCAGGCTCCCGATCTTGTGGCGAGTTTAGCGAGTAGTCGAGCCTTCTCGGTGATCTCCGCGAACCTCCGACGATTTCTTCGGCGGACTTCCGAAAACTTCGACAAGTCCCCGATTTCTTTTCGATTGGTTCCGCCAGCATCTCCGATGAATCTTCGGACTCTCGAACACCCATCGAACTTGTCTCCGGTAGACTTGCTTTATGTGTTCAAGCTATCATAGTTAATCCTGCACATGTAAAACAAAAGTTCGATCTAGACAATTACTCCTAAGCAATTAATCAAGTTATCCGGCATGTCATTGGTCCCTCGACGCTTCGTTCGATTCTTCGGCGCATCATCCTCTCTTGCGGCCTATTGCCCAATCGACCAGTTGACTCCGCAACTCCGATATCCTTGGCGCAATACCCGCTCTTCTTAGCCTGATGCCCGAATCCACGGCCCGAAGCCTTCTGTCGATATGTCGACCGATCCACCGGCCCGACGTCCAATCTTCTGACATGTTCCTCCGGGACAACATGATTTTCCTACTTTAATTATC